>NC_048572.1:38437821-38737821 GCF_013265735.2 Oncorhynchus mykiss
ACACCTAGACTTCAGCTTTTAGGAGTTCATTACAACATCAAAAAATCTAAAGAAAATAGATTATAACTGTTACCCCATAGTTGGGGGGAAATGCCCCTTTTCTAAAAACAATATTTAATTAAATAAAATATATAATAACAAAATGTATCCACTTATTTCCCTTCATAGTTTGTTTGCCTTAGCAAAAACCATCACACACATACCTCATTTTTACCAAATGTTTTTGTGTCAACAATTGGACATTGTTCTTAGGAAGGGTGCGCTACTTAGACAAATACATTTAAACTCAGTTATGCACAATTACTGACATTTAAGCTTATTAAAAATTCCCTGTTTTAGGTCAGTTAGGATTACAACTTTATATGCTGCCACCACGTGCTTCACGGTTTGGATGGTGTTCTTCGGCTTGCAAGCCTCCCCCTTTTCCTCCAAACATAACGATGGCCAAACTGGTCTGTTCGCACCAAAGTACGTTCAACTCTAGGGGACAGAACGTCTCTCCTTCCTGAGCGGTATGACGGCTGCTTGGTCCCATGGTGATTATACTTGCGTGCTATTGTTTGTACAGATGAACGTGGTACCTTCAGGCATTTGGAAATTGCTATCAAGGATGAATCAGACTTGTGGAAGTCTACACTTCTTTCCTGAGGTCTATGCTGATTTCTTTAGATTTTCCCATGTCGTCAAGCAAAGAGGCACTGAGTATGAAGGTAGACCTTGAAATACATCAACAGGTACACCTCCAATTGACTCAAATGATGTCAATTAGCCTATCAGAAGCTTCTAAAGCCATGACATCATTTACAACCATTTTCCAAGCTGTTTAAAGGCACAGTCAACTTACTGTATGCAAACTTCTGACCCACTGGAATTGTAATATAATTCACTGTAAGTGAAATAATGTGTTTGTAAACAATTGTTGGGAAAATTACTTGTGTCATGCATTACTTGTGTCATGCACGGTTAGTAGTCCTAACCGACTTGCCAAAACGATAGTTTGTCAACAAGATATTTGTGGAGTGGTTAAAAAACTAGTTTTAATGATTCCAACCTAAGTGTATGTAAACTTCCGACTTCAACTGTATCTATTTGATATTAAAGGGCACAAGCCAACACTTGGAAATCTAAAATGGAAATGGAAATCTGAAAAACAGTCTCTGCCTGGACCCCAGTGGCTTTAGTGATGCAGAGATGTTGATCTTCCATTGTAGGCTGTTGACCGGATCATTGTACAAATTTGTGCTCCACAGGGCCCTCTTGCTTTTTTCAGGGAACAGCACAGGTAAAGTAAGCCGACCAAAGAGGAGGACTCCAAAAAGAAGATGGAATGTAAGACCAGCTGGTTTATCGGTCAGGTTCGGAAGGAGAGCTTATTTGTAGGGAAAAGAACAACAGGCCAAATGTCAACTCATGATGGGCCACATAGGCTATAGGCAGCTGACATGTCACCATTAGTCTACATGCTAAAACATGCATGAAATTAGTCAACATTTGATATTAAATGTTGACTACACTGGCAGCAGTATCTGTATCAGGTCTTGCAATATGTTTTACATAATGCCATGTATTTACAAAGCTACTAGTTAATACAATGTTTACAGTTATTTTATTACTGTGTAATTACATAGATATATGGAAACCTATCATAAAGTCTTTACTGTCTGAGATATATAATACTGCTTTAATTCTTGTAATGTAAATGATGTTGTGCCCTTGGCCTGAAAATTATGTAATTGAATGTGCATGTATTGCAGGCCTACTCATAAAGGAGTTCTAATGACCCCTTGTGTCCAAAAGAGGACATTGCCCTGTAATTTAATCACTGACGAAAAAATAAAATAACTTTATTCTAAACACAGATGTGGCATGAATGAAGCTCAGGAGTAAAATAGTAATAGTCAAATGCACGTAGCGTATTTCAACAATAAGTACACTCTACACATTTTTTTGTGAACATAACTCATTGTTATTACAACATTATTATATCGTAGTTAATCAAGACAATACATTACATTGGCCAGTAGGAGGTAGCCATATACGCTTTATCATTTGACAAAAAACGAGAAATAAACAGTAATACAATATATTAAACTGCTTCTTATATGACATAAAGGTGTTACAATAATAGTAGCCTTACTATCAGACATGATTTTGCGATCTAACACACTGATAATGGTGCCGGATTACGTTGCAACATTCTAGTTTCGTTCATTGCTACAAACTGAATGCAGCATGTTACAAGAAATACACTACGGTTGTGTAGAGCATCGGCCTACAATACAAACCCTTCAATTGAATAACAAATGACGCATATGTTTGTGTTCATGAAAGATGGAAGTGGTTCTAATTTCACGGAATTCCTTGAGAAAAATATTCTACCAGGAGTGGGGTTCGAACCCACGCGGACACATGTCCATTGGATCTTAAGTCCAACGCCTTAACCACTCGGCCATCCTGGTATGTACAACTACTTGTCAAGACAATTTGATGTATAAACCTGAAACTGAACAATGTTTACAACGGCGATAGTTACATGTACGCCAAAATGCACAGTAATAATTCCATATTAAATGTAAACACCTTACTTTGCTTATCTTAATCGTCAAGGTCAAAAACGAAGTAAGCATACGCCTAATAAAATACCCTAGTTGTGTTAGAATACCCATACTAACATACTGTATAATACATTCTTAATAAGTAACGTCATATACTACCTACCATATACTAATACAGAATTTTAGTATACCGTAAATGAACGGTATTCTTTCAACTGAGAGTACTGCGCGCTTTGCCTGTTTATCGGAAATTGATAATGTTGCCATGCATTCTCTTGTTAGCTTAACAAGTTACTTGTTTTTATATTTTTTTAAAATTATGTATTAAACAGTTACATCAAGAGAAAAATATATAATAATAATACAAATCCACATATCAATTCAAATACAGACATGTAGTGAATAAAAGTTTGACATTTTGTTTTGTATACGTTTTAATGAGTCTAAATAGTTTTCCAAATCAGATAACAAATTACGAAAAGGGGCTTTTTCTTCATAAATGTTGATTTGTGTATGAAACATTTTCCTAATGAAACAAAGAGAAGCAATAACATACGTTCAATTGTGGAATCAGTGTAGTAAAATAATATGTTACACTTTGATATTTCCATGGTTGTATGCATTTTGTTGCAAAGATACAGTATTACATCAGTCCAGAACACTATGTAAACAATGACAGAAGAAGTGTTTTTATTTCTTATTTCTTTAACTTTTATTTAACTAGGCAAGTCAGTTAAGAACAAATTCTTATTTTACAATGACAGGGTTCAGGGGCGAAATGACAGATTTTTACATTGTCAGCTCAGGGTTTCAATCCAGCAAACTTTCAGTTAGTGGCCCAATGCTCCAACCACCAGGCTATCTGCCACCCCAATAGATTCAGTTTCTAGTTCACAAAAACTGCATTTACTGGTACCATCAGGTCTATATTTAGAAATCAAGCTATTTCACGGATAGAATCTAAGGATAATCTTAAAGGAGATCTCCTTTACTTTATTGGTCACCATAACTTTGTGTGGAGTGAGCCAGGCACAGCGCCAGATGAAGCCCAACAAAATATCGCAGAGGGAATAGACTTCCTGTAGAAAATATCCCTTAAATAATGATTGTTGAATTTATTTTCTAGTAAACCTATGCCATTCACCTGGATATCGCTTACAATAGGAGATATTCCAAAATATGCATTATTCTGAAGTAAAGGTTTTATCCCAGTTGGTATATATATAACGGTGTCATACTCATTACTTGAAACCTCAAAGATGTTTCTTTCCATAAATTCTCTCCGCATAAATAGATTCCCACCAATACTAACTAATTGGCTGACAAGGATAATGTTTTTCGAGAACAAGTTAAGGTAAAATAACATATTTTTTTCTATCTAAAATCGACCCATTATTCCATATGAACATTTATGAGGTGAAAAGTTGTTTATACAGCAAAGCCCAGCACATTAAAGCCTGCTTGTGAAAAGCTGCCTATTTCACAGGAAGTTTACCCACAATATAGGGACATTGTAGTAAAAAATTAAGCCTTCCGAGCTTCTGAAAAACAAAATGAGGTACACAATTTCAGAAACTATGAGGATTTTTAAGTACCTTTGAACGCAGTTGACTTTTGATATCTGATTAAAGAGAGTGAAGTCTAAGACATTTAGACTGCCATCACAAACCCTGTTGGTGATAAGATAAAAATCTAATGTTATCTTATGTAGTTTGTATATCCATATGAAGTTGTACAATAACCTATCTAAGGTACAGCAAGTGGATTTGGGAATGTCAAAGATGAAAAAAGAGGATTCACAAGATAGCCCCTCAGCTTTGGATTAAAGCACTATTCCATGAAGACTTAAATCCCTAACTAACCATGAGGATCATTTTCTTTTGACAGATTCCGTTACAGGGTTCAAATTAAGATTATTCACAGCCTTAAGATGTTTGGTGATCTTTACACCGAGCTAGGTTCCAGTATATTTTTCTGAGGTGTTACAATTTGCTGGACTGACAGCTCCTATCAGAACAAACATCTCACATTTGGAAAGATGTAGTACCAAACCTTTTGGATTTTGGAGAACTGCTTCACAATATCCAATGCTAATCGAGCTTGTAACACATTTTTCAAAAAAAGTGAGTTGTCATCCACCAGTTGGGATATCTTGATCTTGATCTCTCCGGCCTGGAATGTAATGCCTTCAAATTGACTTTGATAAATTAATGAGCATAAGATTTGAGATACTAACAAAAATGTTAAAAAGTTTGATTGGACAACCTTGTCGTGTTCCTTTGCAAATGTTAAACCTTGAGGATGTTCAATGACAGAGTTTGATACAGCTATTGCCACCATTATACAGAGTTCTAACAGCATCAACTGTCACGTTCGTCGTAAGAATTATCAGATCAAGGTGCAGCGTGATATGGTTTCCACATGTTTATTAACTGAAAACGCACAAAACAATAAAGAATGAACAAAACGTGAAGACAATGGAGTGCTCACAGGCAACTACACAAAACCAAGATCCCACAAAACACAATATGGAAATGACTGCCTAAATATGATCCCCAATCAGAGACAACGATAAACAGCTGCCTCTGATTGGGATCCATACCAGGCTAACATAGAATAAACAACCTAGATTACCCACCCTAGTCACACCCCGACCTAACCAAAATAGAGAATAAAAAGGTTCTCTATGGTCAGTGCGTGACAGTACCCCCACCAAAGGTGCGGACTCCGACCGCAAAACCAGAATCTATAGGGGAGGGCTGGGTGGGTATCTAGCATCGGTGGCGGCTCCGGTGCGGGACGAAGAACCCGCTCATCCAGCGGATCCGCCAGCATCGAGGGCGGCTCTGGTGCGGGACGAAGAACCCGCTCATCCAGCGGATCCGCCAGCATCGAGGGCAGCTCTGGTGCGGGACGAAGAACCCGCTCATCCTGCAATTATCAAGAGTGCCATCAGATCAGGTAGCCTGATGTCAGATGTGTCCATGTAAATAGGAATAGGCAAAACATGTAAACTTTTTAATCGAACTATTATATTAATCTGACTATCAGCAATAATTACATAATTGTGTGCATGTAACCATTACTATTACTATGTGACCCTAATTAACTGTCTCATCTGCTATTGTTAGCCAACTAGCTAGTAATGTTAGCTAGCTAGTAGCCTTTGAATATAATCTAAACATAATTATTTGGGCAGCATAATTATGTTTTTCTTTCCCAGAAAAACCTTGAATCTTAACTCATAAATGGCTAGAATACTGGCAAGCTTACAAATACAGCCTAGCAAGCTAGCCAGCTTATTGGCTAGCTAGCCATCTTGTGCATACCACACTTCATTCTTTCATCCACTAACGTAAGATATTAATATGCATTCATATTATTTTCTCAAACATTCTGAACAAGCAGGCGTTAGAATGTCTTGGAAGTTGGAACTACTTTCATGGAACTGACACGGAGCTTTACTGCCCCTTCTGCTTAAAAAGTGCAGCAGAGATGAGGATGGTGGAATTGTGTGTCTTCACAAAAAGTAACTTTGTTATGTTAGATTTGTTAGAAAAACAACTCAGATTCAAATTGTGTAGTTATACTTTTTTGGGGTGGAAGGAAATACAGGCATTTTAAATTTGATTGAAATTGACCTACATCGATCAATGTTTTCTTTAAGCACAAAAGCTAACAGACTAACTTGCCAGCTACTTCCAAACACCTCACACTGACCATTTCACTCGCCCTAGCAGAGCTGATTAGGCTGTTTTCATGTAATCCAGAGAGTTGTTGACTGTAACGGTGCTGCTTAATTAAAAAAATATTCAACGGGTGTTGAGCGTTTGTAAATTCATCTGTTATTCTGCGCTCTGAAATGAATCGGAGTGGAAGGAAATACGGGCATTTCAAATTTGATTGAAATTGACCTACATCGATCAACATATTTAGTTTTGCTAGATAGAATACACAAGGTGTAATTTGAAAATTTGGTTGTGCCTCAGCAGTTTATTTGTTGTGTCAGTCACTGATTGTCACTTAGTTAGCATAAGTCAGCTAAAATCATTTTTATTGGCGTCAAGGGAAGCCAGGCTTCTCCCAAAGATGTAAAAAAAAAAAAAAAAATAGAACATTAAATAATTTATCTTTTGTCTCTCTGTGTTCCATAATTTTTCTTTAATTTGCAAGAGGCTGAATGTGTCTCACAGGAGAAAGCATCTGTGCGAGCGAAACAGTGCCCCTCTGTCTGTCTACGTTTAGGCCATCTGGCCTGAGAGGATGAAAGTTCAAATGTTCAGTAGCTAGATGTATAAGGCTAATGTTAACTAGCTAACGTTGGCCATAAACAGTGGCGACCCGTCTTTCAGGGCAGGTGGGGCAAACAAACAAATAAAAAAATATATACTCATCTTTTTGGGGGGGCTTGCATGTTATTTTGGCATTAATACGTGTCACATATCAGTTTGCAAACAGTGTAAATATATATACAGTATATATAAATTGAGTAAATTGAGTAAATAAAGCCACATACAAACATGGTCTCTCTTTTGTTTTCTTGAGTAAAGGCAGCTCTAAAATGCAGGTGTTTCAGCCTTGCTCAGTGCTTTCTGTGGTGGTAGGGCGGGCCAGCATAAAATAGGAGCATTGCACTGTGATTGGCTCAGTATTCTGCCACTCATTGGGACCTTGCGCCATCGCCAAGCTTCAGTCCTTTAGTGTGGGTAGACATCCAAAATTTCAGCCCTTTGGGCCCTACCATTGTGTTATATTACAAGTGCCCTTCCAAGAAGGCTCAAGGCCATTGGCTACAGAAGTGACGTCAAATCATGTTATATGTACAGTAGCTTTGATTGGACTGATCATCGCAACATCTTATTTTCACAATCTTAGCTAGCAGTCATCATCGTAAATCAAGTATACTGGCAAATCCTTTTTAATCTTTGTCATATGAAGAGAAATAAAACTTATCGGTGCTCATCAGCCATTGGACATAAACATTACATAAGTTGGAAATTAATCAATGACTGGTTTGGAAGGAATCAGTGGCTAACTGTGAGTTCAAGAACTCTGGGAACTCGGGAAAAATGAGCTACGACTGGGAAAATAAGTTTTGAACGGTCATTCAAGAATTGTAAATCCGGCATCTTTCTATTTGATGACAAAATTTGCCCACGAAGGACCGCCGCGCCACTTTCCTGTCCAAGCACATCACAACAATATGAGTCCATAAATGTCTTATGCTGCTTCATAAATGATGTAGGATGTCAGAGAGATATGTATACTGTAGCTAAGAAAGTAATACCAAGTGTATGTTTTCTCATAAGCTGTTAACAGCCCATGTGCCTCACCCTAATAATTTGGTCTATTTTCACCAACGCGGTATTGTAAACACATCGTTTGTGGCAGGGATGTGCTTCTTTGCCTATAACCCGTTTTAGAGAAATGTAATCATTGAATATTATAAGTTCTTTCACTGTCTGTTTATATGCCCTCTTTATTTATCCTACGGTTCTGACTTGTTGTACAGGGAGTACACTGTAAGAACAGCCCATGTTCTAAATTCTGTCGCAGTACATTTTAAAAGTGCTGAACAAATAGTTATATTGACTACATCCGTCCTAGATCGCTCATTTATATCTTAATTGAAATTATGGATTGCCTCTTATTGTTTAAGCAAGTCAGCCATATCAGCTATGTTTTTTTTAAAGGCAGCAAATGAGGTTCAATGAACTGTTTCACTGCCAGACAAGGCTCCGCTGAAAGCCAGGTGTAGCAGTGGTAAGATGATAGGACTGCAGCTGGGACAGCTTTATGAAGTTCCTAACAGTTTGTGAGCACCGTTTGTCACTGTTATAGTGCAATTGATGTATTTGTTTGTGTTGTGTAGTGTAGTGGCTTTGCTGGCATGCATCCCACATTTTTATTTGCCCCACCAAGATGTACATGCTAAAACCGCCGCTGCCCATAAATGGAGATAGGCTAGCGACTAAGCCTTTTAGCCAGGTAGCCTAGGACAACAACAATTAAAAGTGTGTACTGTATGAGTGACAGACCGTTTCGTAAACATGAAAGAGAGAAGGATGGCATTGGTGTTTCTCTACAAGTAGGGTGAGTAAACATGTTTTCTACTTGCAAGAACGCATGCACACAAACAGAAATCAGAACCATGGACAGCCACATCATATTTAGCTGATGTCGATTGGACTACATTTATTTTGGTATCTTTTAGTTATCACTGTATTAGACAAAGCAGAGGTGATTTGATGATGTTGAAATGATGCTAGAATAGTGGAGGCAGTTCCTGTTTTCTTTGCGTCTTGCGGTAACTCTCTGTGGTTCTAAATCAATAGTTGTTTAGTGGTGGACGAAAATGTCAAACATTAACTTAACCATGCTATAAGACATGTAACTGTGTTACGTGCAATATGCGTCCTGCTTTCCGGTTTTGTATTGTCTCTGCCTTTAGGCCTATATATCACGGTCGCAAGGCAGATGAATTAACAGCAAACGACACAATTATCACAACACATCAAGTGTAGGTTGTAATATGGCTTTTTTGGGGGGCAGGGTGGCTTGTCGAGTTACTGCCCGGGAGCCCCCCATTGATTTTGTTTGTCATTCTCACTCAGATATCATATTAAAAACTGCAAACAGCTCACTTTCCTATCTGCCCCATGACAAAGTTAGTAGAATTGTATGTAATTATTTGGGGGCGGTGCGGGGTTGGCGACTGCAGCCCCTCATGATTAGATTATTTGTGACGCCACCCCATCAATGTTTCACATCCCTGACCTAAATGGTTCCATCACCAGATCAAAGGCTAGGGCTATGAGGTGTTGTTTTAAATTACTCAACTGCCATTATGTCAAATTCAAATGTATATCGTGCATTCATCTAAATATAGGTTGTATGATGTTGCCTAGTCTAGGAAAAAGTGAGTCAACTCATGTCACATGAGGAAAAATCTGGATGAGCCAGGTGATTCAGGTCTGGGTACTTGTTTCACTTTTCCTTGTGACAGAGGAGAACTTCTTCCTGAGTCACAATTCAGTTACGTCTTGCACTTCAGCATAGGGGAAATAAAAGTGACCCACTCATCTACCCACAGGCACACACACACACATACACACATACATCCACATTTCATTTGAGAAATCTGGACAAGTCAACACTTACCATTGCATTACATTTATTACATTATTTATAAAAAATTGCACTTAGACATTATTCCTATTGGATATGACTTGTCCAAATGGAATTAGTCCATTGGGTCAACTGCACAGAACCTGATATTCAAAGCAGTTGCATTTCCGTTCTGTGCTATTGACACTTCTGGTCTTAGATGGGTTTAGCTCTGCGTTTTCTGTTCGGCAACAAATTGCTTTGTAAAAAGCTCTAACTAAATAAATAAAACTCAATTGATTTGATAAGACTTTTACTACAAAGTAGGTCTCCAGCAGGGTAGACAGGGGCAGCACTGCTGAAAGTGGTTCTTCCTCTTGTACTGTAACGCCCTCTTCATCTGCACGTTGACCCTGCCGATGTACTCGTCGGTGCCGTACACATTGGCCTCAATGTTGTTTAGCATGGTCCCCTGCTCCTCTACCAACATGGCCATCTGCTGAAACAGATCATGCACCTCCCTCAGCCTGGCCTCTAGCTCTACCAACTCCTTATGCCTTCCTTTTATCTCACACGGTGCCCAGCGGGATGAATGCCCCTCGGTCTGCAGGCTCTGGGACAGCTCCCCCCAGCCCTCACCCACATTCTCTATGATGGAGGCCTGTCTCTGGAGGCGTGAGCGGCACATTTCTCTTTGGGCCTCCTCTACCTGGTTGTATCTGCTATGGTGGCATGGAAGGCCCGGGTGAGGTTGACATGCTGGGTTTGGGCGATGCAGGCCACAGCAGCCTTGGGTCCGTGTTTCTCCTCCAGCTCACAGCTCTGCGCCCCCAGGGTCTGGAGTCTGACGTACAGGGCTTCGCCATGCTGGTGGATCCCCCTGGCGATGGAGTTGGAGTCATGCTTGATGATGGTCAGGCTGTGGGCTGTGGTGCCGATGCGCTCATTGTGCTCGACCAGACGCTCCACCTCCAGGTGGAGCAGGGAGATCTCCTGGCGCATGGAGTGGGCCTCCTCCAGGATACTGTCCATGGTGGGGGAGGAAGAGAAAGAGGCCTGGAAAAGCACAGCCTCCTGGGAGATCTTGTTCAAGTCATATTCTGGTCCATACAGCTCTGTCTCAGGTTCAAAGTCATCCTGCTCCTTGCAGATAGTCTGCATGTGACACAGCCTGTCCCGCATCCTGCCTGCTTGCAAGAGAGGAGGACACAGGTAGGGTCAAATAAACAATGGGATACAGTGCTCTTCAATGGATAGTCGCTGACTCTAATGCAAATAATTGTAAATATATTGTTTAAATGACCAAAGTGTGGCAGGGCCTTGTGAGATGCGACTACCAACGGACTCATTACCTGGGTCTTTGTGAAATATTACGTGGAAGGTCTGGATTTGATATTTAATAATGACAAAAAAATGTAGGACCTTAATCTTGTATCACTGAGCCTGTGTACCGTGACACCCCTCCTAGCTCTGGTCTGATGGCAGTCACCTCTCACAAGGCCCTGCCTGACTGGTCAAATAAACAATATATTTACAGCTCCCAAACCTCTGCTCAGTCAGCAAAATGCAACAGTTTTTATAGTTGCGGTGGCTACTTGACTGGCCAATCACACCCTTGGCGCAATTGGGGCCAGCTGAGTCACCCTTAATCAGCCAGGGTCCGGTTTCCTGATAGCGATTGGAAGAGTTTGTTCATATTTATGACTACATTTTGTGATGTTTTTTTGGCTGTTCGGGCACACAAATATTTTTCTCAGGTCAAGCCAAAATTGGTAGCCTAAATCCACTCTAGGGCTGTGGAGGTCATGAAATTTTGCCAGCCGGTTATTGTTATGCAAAATACTGCCGGTCTCACGGTACTTAACTGTTAATTAACATAAACATGTATAGTGTCTCCAGGCCTCCGCGCATACAGCTGCATACAAGCATACATGCCTTTGGAACATATACATTTATAAAAGTATAATGAATCCATTAATTATTTTAGTCAGGTCTAAAGAAACATGAAATGAAATGACAAATGTATTTCAGAAGAACGGAATATGAGTTGGCCTACTGTATGTTATCTAACTATGCTCCATGCCATAGGCTGTAAGCTTGTTCCTTTATCTGACAAGATATAAGTCCTGTGCCATTATTTTATATTATATGATTATATAGTAAGAATAATATAATGAACTTAGCTGAATAAAATAGAAAGGATATATTTTGTTGTGTTAGACTTTGAAACAACATCCACAACGACCATGTTATACACTGCTGTTGAACTGTCTTCAAATTTATCTTCACAGTGAGGTAAGTTTTTTAAAAGCATCATACTGTTTTGATGGTAAATGTTTGATGTTATTAAAAAAACAAAAACAATTAAGGGGTGGATCAGCTTAGTATTGTGGAAAGATTGTTGCTTCCATCAATGTAATTGTCTGCATAACTTATTATTATAATATATTACACACTGGATCTTTCTTGAATAAGTTCCTCCATTTCTTTTTCCTCTAACTTATTCTGTGCCTCTATGGTACCGTTTTTATTTCTGTCTAACTGAACTGTTAGTCCTTCAATTTCCTTTGTTAAATTGCTTGTTTTATAGATGAGTACTGAATTACATGGCTTCTAAAGGCACATTTAAAGGTGTCCTATACAATAAGGGGATCTGCTGTACCTATGTTATGTCTGAAAAAGTCAGTATGAATTATTCTGTCATAGTTCTAAACAATTTATCATCTAGTAGGCTTGATTAAATTTAAAATATCCTCGCCCACGTGGAAATTCTGTAAGAGTAACATATATGCCAATCATGGAAGAAAGACTAAAATTGAACTTTTTGACCTTCAAGGAAAACGCTATGTCTGGCACAAACCCAACACCTCTCATCACTCCGAGAACACCACCCCCATGGTGGTGGCAGCATCATGCTGTGGGGATGTTTTTAATCGGCAGGGACTGGGAAACTGTTCAGAATTGAAGGAATGATGGATGGTGCTAAATACAGGGACATTCTTGAGGGAAACCGGTTTCACTTTGATAATTCATTTGATGATACAGCAGTAGCAATACAAGGATACAACATCTATAGAAGTGACAGAAATGCTTATGGGGGAGGTGTTGCTGTATATGTTCAGAGCCATATCCCAGTAATGCTTAGAGTAGATCTTATATCAAGTGTTATTGAAGTGTTGTGGTTGCAGGTTCCCTTGGCACATCTAAAGCCTTTTCTTTCGGGGTGTTGCTATAGACCACCAAGTGCTAAAAGCCTGTATCTAACTAATATGTGTGACATGCTTGATTGTGTATGTGATGTAAGCAGAGAGGTCTATTTTCTTGGGGACTTGAATATTGACTGATTTTCATCAAGCTGTCCGCTCAACAGGAGCTTCTTACTGTAACCAGTGCCTGTAATCTGGTTCAGGTTATTAACTCAACTACCAGGGTGTTTACAAACACTACAGGAACAAGATCATCCACATGTATCGATCACATTTTTACTAATACTGTAGATGCAGTGATCACATTATTGTGGCTATATCCAGGAAAGACCAAGTACCAACAGCTGGGCCTAAAATAGTGTATAAGTGATTAAGAGATAATATTTTGCTGTGACTCTTATGTGGATGATGTTAAAAATATTTGTTGGTCTGATGTGATTAATGAGGAGCATCCAGACGCTGCACTTGATGAATTTATGAAATTGCGTCTTCCAATTATTGACAAACATGCACCTGTTAAGAAACTTAGAACTGTTAAGGCTCCACGGATTGAGGATGAATTGAAAAACTGTATGGCTGAAAGTGTCATGTATTGTCATATTATGTCTTGTTCCTGTTCTTTCTCTTCACTCCGTCTCCCTCTGCTGGTCGTATTAGGTTACCTTCTCTTCCTCTCCTTCCCCCAGCTGTTCCTCATCTTCTCTAACTACCTCGTTCACCCTTTTCCCACCTGTTCCTTTTTTCCCTCTGATTAGGTCTCTATTTCTCTCTCTGTTCCTGCTTCTGTCTTTGTCAGATTCTCGTTTGAGTTTCTCATGCCAGAACCAAACTATCGTCTTGTTTGCTTCACCCTTGTCCTGTCCTGTCGGAATCTGCCTGTTCATCTGATGCTACGTGTGATCAGGTACCTCTGTCCTCTACGACCCGCGCCTACCCACAGAGACCAGCAGTCTGTCGCCGCTAACCCAGCTATTCTCCTCTGCTGCTAAGAAGGGGACTCTAACCCAGCTATTCTCCTCTGCTGCTAAGAAGGGGGACTCTTCTGTAAATATCAGAAGGACTTTATGATTCATTTGTCGCCCTCTCTGCGGGTTGTCTATTTTGCCATTATATACATCCGAAGAGGATCTATGTCTTCCCTGTGTTTTGACATTGAAGGACTCTGTTTTTGTTAAACCGCTTTTGGGTCCTCACTCACGTGCATAACAGAAAGAGATGGGGTAAAAGGAGTGGCTAATAAGTCTGGCTGCATAACTGACTGGCTAATGTGACTAAACTCAACAAAAAGAAGAAACTGTATTATGAAACCAAGATCAATAAAGAATGATGGGAAAAACTTTGGAGTACTTTATATGAAATTATGGGCAGAAAGACAAATTCAACTCCATCTTTCATCAACTCAAATGGCTTATTCATCACGAAACCATTTGATTTTGCCAATTATTTTAATGATTATTTAATTGGTAAACCTAGGTAGGAAATGCAAACAGTGAGAAATTGTAGTCATGCATAAAAAAAAACATTATGAAAGAAAAGCATTGAACGTTTGAATTTTGTAAAGTTAGTGTGGGAGAGTTTGTTATTGATCAATAATGACAAACCTTCTGGCATTGACTACTTAGATGGAAACAGCTTTTTTCCATCTACGTAACATTGCAAAAATCAGAAACTTTCTGTCCAAAAATGATGCAGAAAAATTAATCCATGCTTTTGTCACTTCTAGGTTAGACTACTGCAATGCTCTACTTTCCGGCTTCCTGGATAAAGCACTAAATAAACTTCAGTTAGTGCTAAATATGGCTGCTAGAATCCTGACTAGAACCAAAAAATGTGATCATATTACTCCAGTGCTAGCCTCTCTACACTGGCTTCCTGTCAAAGCAAGGGCTGATTTCAAGGTTTTACTGCTAACCTACAAAGCATTACATGGGCTTGCTCCTACCTATCTCTCTGATTTGGTCCTGCCGTACATACCTACACGTACGCTACGGTCACAAGACGCAGGCCACCTAATTGTCCCTAGAATTTCTAAGCAAACAGCTGGAGGCAGGGCTTTCTCCTATAGAGCTCCATTTTTATGGAACGGTCTGCCTACCCATGTCAGAGATGCAAACTCGGTCTCAACCTTTAAGTCTTTACTGAAGACTCATCTCTTCAGTGGGTCATATGATTGAGTATAGTCTGGCCCAGGAGTGGGAAGGTGAACAGAAAGGCTCTGGAGCAACGAACTGCCCTTGCTCTTACTGCCTGGCCGGTTCCCCTCTTTCCACTGGGATTCTCTGCCTCTAACCCTATTACAGGGGCTGAGTCACTGGCTTACTGGGGCTCTCTCATGCCGTCCCTGGAGGGGGTGCGTCACCTGAGTGGGTTGATTCACTGATGTGGTCATCCTGTCTGGGTAGTCCCCCCCCCCCCCCCCCCCCCCTTGGGTTGTGCCGTGGCGGAGGTCTTTGTGGGCTATACTCAGCCTTGTCTCAGGATGGTAAGTTGGTGGTTGAAGATATCCCTCTAGTGGTGTGGGGGCTGTGCTTTGGCAAAGTGGGTGGGGTTATATCCTTCCTGTTTAGCCCTGTCCGGGGGTGTCCTCGGATGGGGCCACAATGTCTCCTGACCCCTCCTGTCTCAGCCTCCAGTATTTATGCTGCAGTAGTTTGTGTCGGGGGGGCTAGGGTCAGTTTGTTATATCTGGAGTACTTCTCCTGTCCTATTCGGCGTCCTGTGTGAATCTAAGTGTGCGTTCTCTAATTCTCTCCTTCTCTCTTTCTTTCTCTCTCTCGGAGGACCTGAGCCCTAGGACCATGCCCCAGGACTACCTGACAT
Source organism: Oncorhynchus mykiss (assembly GCF_013265735.2). Lineage (NCBI taxonomy): Eukaryota > Metazoa > Chordata > Actinopteri > Salmoniformes > Salmonidae > Oncorhynchus > Oncorhynchus mykiss. The sequence goes on from NC_048572.1 coordinate 38,453,510, forward strand.
GATGACTCCTTGCTGTCCCCAGTCCACCTGGCCGTGCTGCTGCTCCAGTTTCAACTGACCTGAGCCCTAGGACCATGCCCCAGGACTACCTGACATGATGACTCCTTGCTGTCCCCAGTCCACCTGACCGTGCTGCTGCTCCAGTTTCAACTGTTCTGCCTTATTATTATTCGACCATGCTGGTCATTTATGAACATTTGAACATCTTGGCCATGTTCTGTTATAATCTCCACCCGGCACAGCCAGAAGAGGACTGGCCACCCCACATAGCCTGGTTCCTCTCTAGGTTTCTTCCTAGGTTTTGGCCTTTCTAGGGAGTTTTTCCTAGCCACCGTGCTTCTACACCTGCATTGCTTGCTGTTTGGGGTTTTAGGCTGGGTTTCTGTACAGCACTTTGAGATATCAGCTGATGTACGAAGGGCTATATAAATCAATTTTATTTTATTTTATTTGATTTGAAAGCTAATGTGGATGGTAGCTGACTCTATAGCCACATTTTACTTCCTGTCCAAAACAACTATTTTCATCCTAGTCTACAAGTGCATAGTCATGCTATGACATCTGATTCACTCAGTGACTAATTCTAACTTCTTACGCAACACAACATCTTCACGCATAAATCTCCAATTGACATTAATATACAGTTGAAGTCGGAAGTTTAAATACACTGTAGTTTTGGCAAGTCGATTAGGACATCTACTTTGTGCAAGACACAAGTCATTTTTCCAACAATTGTTTACAGACAGATTATTTCACTTATAATTCACTGTATCACAATTCCAGTGGGTCAGAAGTTTAAACAACTTTAAACAGGCTAATTGACATCATTTTAGTCAATTGGAGGTGTACCTGTGGATGTATTTCAAGGCCAACCTTTAAACTCAATGCCTCTTTGCTTGACATTGGGGAAAATCAAAAGAAATCAGCCAATACCTCAGACCTCTACAAGTCTGGTTCATCCTTGGAAGCAATTTCCAAATGCCTGAAGGTACCACATTCATCTGTACAAACAATAGTACGGAAGTATAACCACTATGGGACCAAGCAGCCGTAAGGAAACAGGTACAAAAGTATCTATATCCACAGTAAAACAAGTCCTATATTGACATAACCTGTAAGGCTGCCCAGCAAAATTGCCATAAAAGAGCCAGACTACGGTTTGCAACTGCTCATGGGGAAAAATGTTGTATTGGTCTGATGAAACAAAAATAGAACTGTTTGGCAATAATGACCATTGTTATGTTTGGAGGAAAAGGGGGAGGCTTGCAAGCCGAAAAACACCCTCCCAACCATGAAGCACGGCGGTGGCAGCATCATGTTGTGGGGGGTGTTTTGCTGCAGGAGGGACTGATGCACATCACAAAATAGATAACGTCATGAGGAAGGAAAATTATGTGGATATATTGAAGCAACATCTCAAGACATCAGTCAGGAAGTTAAAGCTTGGTCGCAATTGGGTCTTCCAAATGGACAATGACCCGAAGCATGCTTCCAAAGTTGTGTAAAATGGCTTAACATCTTCTTCGGGGTAAGGGCCAGTATTCGGAAGTTTGGAGAGTCTGCATGCCTAAAGTTAACTACCCGTTACTCAGGCCCAGAAGCTATGATATGCATATAATTCAAATACTGTACATGTTTTTTTAAGGCTGGATCATGTTGCATTGTTGTATGTTTTAATTATGTAATGTATTGATTGTTGCCACCTTCTTGGCCAGGTCTTCCTTGAAAAACAGACTCTGGGTCTCAATGGGCTTTTCCTGGTTAAAAAAAATAAAAAGCATGGGGAGTGACACATTCCAGAGTGGAACTGAAGGCCCACAATTGACAGTATGAAATTTGTTCAATATTGGTTTATTACAATTTAATTTTACTCTATAGCAGAGTTTGAGAATATTAGCCTGTGTGGTTAAATAATAATTTGAGTAATAGCTATTGACGAACCTGTTAATGTATTAATTGTATGATTGATGTGTTATGTGTAGACCCTGCTAGAGGATCTGGATGACATCAGTCTGAGTGTGGACAGTCTGAGAGACCAGGTCACCCTGATGACCAGTAGAGGTCCTGCCTGCAGAGATGTAGTGGAACCCAAACTGGCCAAACTCAACCGCAACTTCCACATGGTCTCCCAGTGCATCAAAGCTGACATGGTACAACTACTCTCACATCAGTGTTTCAGTGTGTTACAATTACAACTGTTCAGAGCTTTATCATTCAATCCGTCGACACGTACAAAGGTGTAATTCTGTCACTCTTTTGTTCCTGATACCCAGATGTACTGTAGGTTCCCACCTTTGCGAGGCATTGGAAAACCTCCCTGATCTTTGTGTTTGAATATGTATTTGATATTCACTGCTCCACTGAGGGACCTTACAGATAATTGTATGTGTGGGTTACAGAGAGGAGGTAGTCATTCAAAAATCATGTTAAACACTATTATTGCACACAGTGATTCCACGCAACTTATTATGTGACGTCTTATATTTTTACTGCTGAACTTATTTAGTCTTTACATGGAAAAGGTGCTGAATACCTATTGACTCAAGGCATTTCAGCTTTTGATTTTTACTTCATTTGCTAAACTTTCTAAAACTATAATTTCACTTTGACATTAAGATTTAATCCATTTTTAATTCAACAAAATGTTGAACAAGTCTAGGGGTGTGAATACGTTCTGAAGGCGCTGTATAGCCTAACACAGCACAAATACAAGTATCGCATTGACAAGAGTACATTGTACAGATTGAGAGAGAAAGAGTAACATTAGCAAACTTTTTAATATGAATACATTGAAGTGCTTTGCTGCATTTCAGATGTAAATGTATTCCCATCTCATAGCACAGTAGAGCTCTGTTTAAGATCTGGAGGACTGTTGGCCTTGGCTATATTATCCTGGTAATCTGTTTGTGTGTGTCTAAATCCCTCTCTCGTCTCTACAGGAAATGAGGGTGCTGAGAGTGCGACAGGTGGAGATCTCCATGGACTCTTCTTCTTTATACAGCTTCACAGAGACACAAAGACAGGACTGGAGAAGTCAGAGAAATTATTTCATTATCATTACACGCAGGCTTACTGTTTTTACTAGCTAGCTAGCTTGGTACAGTGCCGAAACATCATTCAGAATATGATTTGGATTGGAGTGTTTGGGGTCTTTTCTAACACGCTTTAGACACATTTTCATAATGCATTGTAGTCGATGGAAAGTGATAACTCAGGAAATATTTTATACCAATTGTCTCTGTAATGAAACAAAACATAAACATTTTTTGGGGGGGGGTTCAACTATAATCCCAGAAATAGTGAAAATATGTATACATAGAACTGTGTGAACTTGCTATTTGATATCAAAAAGTTTGACATGTGATGCTTCCCAGTTCCCACACAGATTGATATGGTTGTGTTACCTATCTTACTTGAATGTACTGGTTGTAAGTCACTCTTAGAGTGTCTGCTAAATGTAATGGTAAAATGTAATAGATTGACACACACACCCATACACATGCATTCACTGTTTCTAACATAATACTGTCTCTTGCCAGCAGATGGAGCCAGAGGAGAGGGCGTCCTCTCTCAGTCCCTCAGACTATCTGATGGATATAAACACGGTTCTGCTGGCCATGGCCGACAACGAACTGCTGCTCAACTCTATCGAGCTCAGCAGTGGTCTCTACGACTACTTCTCCAGGCAGGGGGTGGAGGGTGAGAGAGAGGTGAGGGGAGATATAGGAAGGGGAAGGGAAGAACTGTGTTGTCTTGTAGGTCTGAATGGAGACCTCTCACTCATTCAATTACTTTCCTCTCTCCACTCCTACCTCTCTCTCCTTCACCTCTCTCTCCTCTCTCCCTGCCTCTTCACTCTCTCCCAGAGTATAAAGGAGAGTCTGGAGTCGGGGAGCAGGTGACGTTGATCCATGAGCGCCATCCTGGAGGCATCGCAGAGCAAGGTGGCACAGTTCAGAGACACCCTCACCCAGCTCAAAGCAGAGTGGGACCGCCTCAACTGCATGTACAACCACCGCAAAGGGTGGGTGATGGACGATCAACATTAAGTTACTTAGTAACTGCCAAGATCTTAATACTTAATGACAATGAAAGAGTGTAAAGAAGAAGAAACTGAAAAATATATTGCAGCAACGCAATAAGGGGGAAATGAGCAGCTCTGTAAAGTTTTTGCATTTCCACTATTGGATGTGAGAGGATCTGTTTGTCTCCTCTAACAGGGCTATGTACTGTAGTTGTAGCTTTACTCTCATCACTGATTGGTTAGTGTCATCCACAGAGAGAGAGTGAGTGTATGATGTCACTTAGTCATGACCTTGTCTCCATCCTGTCTCTGTACTGTCAGGGAGTTCCGTCTACAACTGACCTATCCTGGGTACATGAATAAATGTATTGTATCAGCTATTGACGACAGAGGAGCGAGGATGGAGATATATGCCAGTGCACATACTGTAGACCAAGACCTCAGCACACACACACACACACACACACGCACACACACACACACAGACTGATCAACACAGGCCAAGTTGACTGGGAGCGCACACACACACAGACATGCTCCCGAGTGGCGTATCGGTCTAAGGCACTGCATCTCAGTGATAGAGGCATCACTACAGACCCTGGTTCGATCTCGGGCTGTATCACAACCGGATGTGATTGGGAGTCCCATAGCACAATTGGCCCTGCATCATCCGGGTTAGGGTAGGGTTTGGCCGGGGTATGCTTTCATTGTAAATAAGAATTTGTTCGGGGCAGCATTGAGAAGTTTGGATAAAAAGCGTGCCCAGAGTAAACTGCCTGTTACTCAGGCCCAGAAGCTAGAATATGAATATAATTAGTACATTTGGATAGAAAACACAAAAGTTTCCAGAACTGTTAAAATAATGCCTGTGAGTATAACAGAACTCATATGGCAGGTGAAAACCTGGGAAGAATCCAACCAGGAAGTGGGAATTATGAGGCTTGTAGTTTTCAAGCGAATGCCTATTGTCCGTGGGGTCAGATTGCACTTCCTAAGGCTTCCAGTAGATGTCAACAGTCTTTAGAAGTTGTTTCAGGCCTCAGAATAAGACCACTCAAAGCAAGTGGCTCAGCTGAAAGCCATGAGTTTTTTATCGGCGAGTGGCTGTGCGCGCGACGTTCGTTCCCTTTCTAATGAAAACAGTATTGTCCGGTTGAAACATTGTTGAATATTTATGATAAAAACATTAGTGGATTAGAAACATCGTTTGACATGTTTCTATGAACTTTACTGGAACTTTTTTGACTTTTCATCGTGACTTTGTGCTCACGCCTTGTGCATTTGGATTACTGGGCTAAATGCACAAACATAAAGGAGGTATTTGAACATAAAGATCAACTTTATCGAACAAAACAAACATTTATTGTCTAACATGGAGACCTGGGAGTGTCATCAGATGAAGATCATCAAAGGTAAGTGATTAATTTTAATGCTATTTCTGACTTTTGTGACACCTCTCCTTGGCTGGAAAATGGCTGTGTGGTTTTCTGTGGCTAGGCGCTGACCTAACATAATCGCATGGTGTGCTTTCGCCATAAAGCTTTTTTGAAATCGGACACAGCGGCTGGATTAACAAGAAGTTTCTTTAATCCTATGTATAACACTTGTATCTTTCATCAATGTTTATGATGAGTATTTCTGTAATTTGATGTGGCTCTCTGCAATTTCACCTGATGTTTGTTTGAGACAATGCATTTCTGAACATAACGCACCAATTTCAAATGAGGTTTTTGGACATGAAGATTAACTTTATTGAACAAAACAAACATGTATCGTGTAACATGGAGTCCTGGGAGGGTCAGCAGATGAAGATCATCAAAGGTTAGTGATGCATTTTAACGCTATTTCTGACTTTTGTGACACCTCTCCTTGGCTGGAAAATGTCTGTATGGTTATTGTGACTAGGTGCTGTCGCATTGGTGTGCTTTCGCCGTAAAGCCTTTTTGAAATCGGACACTGTGGTTAGATTAACAAGACGTTTATCAATAAAATGGTGTATAATATTTGTATGTTTAGAGGAATTTTAATTATGAGATTTCTGTTGTTTGAATTTGGTGCCCTGCAATTTCACTGGCTGTAGGCCAGGTGTTCCGCTAGCGGAACCCCCTTCCCAGAAATTAATTGACTTGGTTAGTTAAATAAATGTTTAATAAAAAATTAAGAAATCAACACAGGCCAATTTGACAAGGAGCCCACACACACACAGGCAGACTGATCAACACATACAGTACACTCTATATATCAGACATTGAGTGATATAGTCCATTGAATTAAGAACAAAATTGGCAATCAACCAATACAACCAAGTCTATATACAGTGTGTTCAAATGGCGTGAGGAGGTAAGGCAATAAATAGTCCATAGTAGCAAAGTAATTACAATTTAGGTAGATTGGAGGTAGGTAGATTGGGTGGGCTATTTACAGATGACTATGTACAGCTGCAGCGAGTGGTTAGCTGCTCGGTTAGCTGCTCAGATATGTTTAAAGTTAGTGAGTGAAATGTAAGTCTCCAGCTTCAGCGATTTTTGCAATTCGTTCCAGTCACTGGCAGCAGAGAACTCGAAGGAAAGGAGGCCAAAGAGGTGTTGGCTTTGGGGATGACCAGTGAGAGGTCCGGACAACAGGCCCTCCGATTTGACACACTGAACTCTATCTATGAAGTAGTTGGTGAACCAGATGAGGCAGTCATTTGATAAACCAAGGCTATTGAGTCTGCCGATAAGATTACGGTGATTGACAGAGTCGAAAGCCTTGACCAGGTCGATGAAGACGGCTGCACAGTACTGTCTTTTATCGATGGCGGTTATGATATCGTTTTGTACCTTGAGCGTGGCTGAGGTGCACCCATGACTAGCTCGGAAACCGGACGATACGAAAGAGAGGTTGAATAGACTGGTAATATGGGGTTGCAACAATGGCAGCAGATAATTTTAGAAAGAGAGGGTCCAGATTGTTTAGCCCAGCTGATTTGTACGGGTCCAGGTTTTGCAGCTCTTTCAGAACATCAGATATCTGGATTTGGATGAAGGAGAAGCTGGGGAGGCTCGGGCAAGTAGCTGTGGGGGGTGCGGAGCTGTTGGCCGAGGTTGGGGTTGCCAGCAGGTAAGCATGGCCAGCCAGTGGTAAATTCTTCTAAACATTTTCGATTATCATGTATTTATCGGTGGTGTCTGTGTTACCTTGCCTCAGCGCAGTGGGCAGCTAGGAGGAGGTGCTCTTGTTCTCCATGGACTTTACAGTGTCCCAAAACTTTTTGGAGTTAGAGCTACAGGATGCAAATTTCTGTTTGAAAAAGCTAGACTTTGCTTTCCTGACTCACAGTGTGTATTGGTTCCTGACTTCCCTGAACAGTTGCATATCGCGGGGACATTTTGATTTCAATTGCAGTCCACCACGGGATATTTTTGTGCTGGTCAAGGGCAGTCAGGTCTGGAGTGAACCAAGGGCAATATGTGTTCTTAGTTCTACATTTTTTGAAAGGGGCATGCCTATTTAAGATGGTGAGGAAATTACTTTTAAAGAACGACCAGGCTTCCTCAACTGACGGGATGAGGTCAATATCCTTCCAGGATACCCAGGATACATATTGTTTTTATTTTCAGGTCGATTTGAAAGCCCTGCTTGCAGAAGTGTTTTAGGGTGGTTGTTTGACCGTGAACCCTTAGCGGATGCAGGCAATGATGCAGTAATCGCTGAGATCCTGATTGAAAACAGCAGAGGTGTATTTGGAGGGCAAGTTGGTCAGGATAATATCTATGAGGGTGCCCATGGTGGTTGGTGGTTTCCTTGGTAATTTGTGTGAGATTGAGTGCTTAGATTGTAGGACTGCTGGGGTGTTAAGCATTTCCCAGTTTAGGTCGCCTAACAGAACGACCTCTGAAGATAAATGGGGGCCAATCATTTCACATATGGTGTCCAGAGCACAGCTGGGAGCTGAGGGGGGTCTATAACAGGTGGCAACAGTGAGAGACTTCTTTCTGGAGAGATTCATTTTTAAAATTAGAAGCTCGAACTGTTTGGGCATAGACCTGGAAAGTATGACAGAACTTTGCAAGCTATCTCTGCAGTAGATTGCAACTCCTCCCCCTTTGGAAGTTATATTTTGACGGAAAATGTTGTAGTTGGGTATGGAAATCTCAGAATGTTTGGTGGCTTTCCTAAGCCAGGAATCAGACACAAGGACATCAGGGTTGGCGGAGTGTGCTAAAGCTGTGAGTAAATCAAACTTAGGGAGGGCTCTTCTGATGTTAACATGCATGAAACCAAGGCTTTTTCGATTACTCACAATGAGTGAGGCGGGTAACCGGAATGTATATTTCATTTAAAAATTGATAATATATTGAAAAATAAATTGAAATATATACAAAAAAGACTAAGAATACAAAGAGTAAACGAGAGGACAACAAACCACGTCTGCACTGCTACGCCATCTTGGAAAAATGCTAATTCCTGCTCAAAACTCATAAAAGATCCTGACCTGTTCTTATTTAAGATATATGGTGGTAGTTATCTTAATGTGGCAGTACATTGTGAGGTTCAATGGAATTTACTACGGTGTTATCAGTCATTCCCTGGCACCCAACACATTCACTACTGCTTAATGGAGGTACGGAATGGGGTGACATTCTTACTTTTCTTTTCTCCTTATCAGAAAAATAAGTATTTTTCCAGTGGAAGAACCTGGGTATGTCTTGGGAGATCCTAATTCTGATCCCGGCCCGATGCCAAAATTCACCCAACACCCTCAGAAGGAGGAATTAATTAGTAAATAAAACAGTGTTGTCCTAAATACTTTCTCAAGATTGAAAGCAGACTGTAAGGACTAGATGAAAAATAATTCATTTGGGTTTACATTTTGGATTTGAATTGAAAGATTAGGCCGCTTTAATCGAAAATTACTTCAAAGCATTACTTTATAAACGTCCTTTCTCAATATTTCTATATTTGAATGAGCTGACTTGGTGTGGGTGTTCAGATGTTGATGTTGATCTCTCATGCACTCTCATGCATATTGTAAAACATAAAAGGACTGCAGTTCATAACATGGACTTAAACAGTAATTGTGCTAAAAGGTTGTCAGCAAAAAAGGCTGAAGGTCCATACTTCATAAACATTTGGTTGAGATCCTCATTCGGTTCATTATGAGGGCATGACAACTCAATGGAACCTCCGTAGTATTCGCAATAAACACCATAATAACGGTGGCTATAGCTACGTATATCAGGGCTTGGTCAGAGTTAACTGATTCCAGATCTGTTCGTTTCCACCCTAATTGTTAAGGTTAGGGTTGGGTCTGGGTAAACTCAACTAATATGAGTTCTGCTGTCCCCTGTCTTTAGGAGTTTAGACTGTGCAGTGGAGGAGTGGAGACAGTTCCACTGTGACCTGAACGACCTTAGTCAGTGGATGACCGACACGGAACAGGTCCTCACTAAGGGAAGAACACTAAGGGTTATATCCTTCCTGTTTGGCCCTGTCCGGGGGTGTCCTCAGATGGGGCCACAGTGTCTCCTGACCCCTCCTGTCTCAGCCTCCAGTATTTATGCTGCAGTAGTTTATGTGTCAGGGGGCTAGGGTCAGTTTGTTATATCTGGAGTACTTCTCCTGTCCTATTCGGTGTCCTGTGTGAATTTAAGTGTGCTCTCTCTAATTCTCTCTTTCTCTCTTTCTTTCTCTCTCTCGGAGGACCTGAGCCCTAGGACCATGCCTCAGGACTACCTGACATGATGACTCCTTGCTGTCCCCAGTCCACCTGGCCGTGCTGCTGCTCCAGTTTCAACTGTTCTGCCTTATTATTATTGGACCATGCTGGTCATTTATGAACATTTGAACATCTTGGCCATGTTCTGTTATAATCTCCACCCGGCACAGCCAGAAGAGGACTGGCCACCCCACATAGCCTGGTTCGTCTCTAGGTTTCTTCCTAGGTTTTGGCCTTTCTAGGGAGTTTTTCCTAGCCACCGTGCTTCTACACCTGCATTGCTTACTGTTTGGGGTTTTAGGCTGGGTTTCTGTACAGCACTTTGAGATATCAGCTGATGTACGAAGGGCTATATAAATACATTTGAATTTAAATTTAATTTAATTGAACTGATGGACAACTGCACCCGGACACAGCCAGGACACACCAGGAGGTCAGGGAGTGTGTGTGCGTGTGTGTGTGCTGCAGCTGTCAGCCCCTGACGGGCCCCTGCTGGAAAACAAGCTGGAGGCCCTGGGGCAGAGCTGTAGGGCCATGCACAGAAAGGTCCTGGACAGACAGCACAGGTAACCATGGAGATGAACACCATGGAAACTAAGCATAGTCGCAATAGAAATAGGACAGCTTGTTAGGAGTGATTAGATGGGCATTTTGGGCCCCAAAAATAGTTTACATTGGAAAAGTTTAGAAATTGGATTATGTTTATATGAGCAGGATAAACTCGTCCAGATATCTATCGAAATGTATGAATATTTGCTGCATCAATGTACTAAGTGGTAATGATATCAGCATGACAGATCAGCATACAAATGTAATATAAATGTTAGGATTTGGCCTACACACGGCAGCTGTAGGGAAATTGAGATCTTAATGTGTGTGTGTCTGCTTGTGCGGCTTGCGCCTGTTTGTGTGTGTGTGTGTGTGTGTGTGTGTGTGTGTGTGTGGGCTGACTGGAAGTGACCCTGCCCTATTAGAGCTGGTGAGGCGTAGTGGAGACCTTTCTCTGTGGCTGGAGCAGGCTGAATATGCTGTGAGCTCTCTGCCTGTCACTGCCAGCAACCTCAAAGAACTTAAGGTAAGGCTTAGAGTCAGGACATGTTGCCCCCCTAACCCTCACCTTGACTTACCTTTTCATTTACCCATAATTCTCCCCTCATCCATCCTTCAGCCTCTTCACCCCTTTGTCACCTATCTCTCTAGACTATGGCTGAAGAGATGGACGCCCAGAATGGCCCCCAGATTCTGGCCAATCATAGAGTGAGTCATCAGGAGAGAGACTAGCACTTGAGCAAACTCAGGACCATCAATCTCAACTGGAACAAGGTGAGAATAACGTATTGAACCTATGTTTCCTAATGAACATTACGTACCTCAGGAGCCTAAACTTAAACTGGAAAAAAGGAACGGTAACACTAAAAGAGTAACAATGGAGATGAACTATCTTCCTTCTTCATCTCTCCATTCCTTGTCCTCTCTCTCTCTTTCCCTCTCTCCCCCCCTCTCACTCTCCCTAACTCTCCCCCCCTCTCACTCTCCCTAACTCTCCCCCCTCTCTCTTTATGTCCCTCTCTCACTCTCCTCTCCCCATGTCCTGCAGGTGATTCATGAGTTGTTAGATAAAGTAGGGGAGGTGGAGGGGAACCTCCAGAGTCATGGTCAGTTCCAGGACAAGATTAACAGAATGACCGACTGCATCCAGGTCACACATCAGACCCTCAGTGGGAGAGAGGTCAGCCCTACAGAGAGCCAGGTAATGCGTCCGCACACACGCACACACACACACACACACACACACACACACACACACACACACACACACACACACACACACACACACACACACACACACACACACACACACACACACACAGCGCTATGGCTAACTACGCTAAACTGATGATGCTTTGGCAGACCTTTACATATTTTTTTTTATAGTAGTCTATGTTCAACCCTATTTCTCTCTCAGTTTAAATTAAGACATTCAGGCACTCAGTTTCGATGTGCCCATCAGAAGTACAGATGGCCAGTCTGATGACTGAGGACCCTCACCACCACCCCCTGCAGTCCAGAGCTGGTGGCCCCCATAGACCTGAACAAGACAGCCACAGAGCTGGCTGACTGGCTGCTGCTCATCACCCAGATGCTTAAGTCCAACATCGTCACTGTAGGGGACACAGACGAGATACGCACTACCATGGGGTGCTTGCATGTACGTGTGTATGGGAATGAATGGGGACTGGTGGCGTGTACTGGGTGATGGCTTTAGCCATCATTTCTGTGGGTACCTGTGGCAAGTAACTTATCATGACCATTAGGTCTCTGTGTGTGAAGGTATACATGTGTATCATATACTGTGCCTGTGAAACGTGTTAGTAATGGTAAATGCAGCTGTGTTTGTGATTAGTGTAATGTGTTCATGTGAAAGGGATTGTATAAATCCAATTGACTGATGGATTGGTTGGGTATTCTGCTCAGGTGACGGAGAGTGACCTGGAGCTGCGTCCTCCCCAGCTGGAGAACATCGTCACTCTAGCCCAGAACATCAAGAACAAGACCTCCAACTTGAATACCTCCGTCACGGAGAAACGTATGTATGCTAACAGAGCCAGTAAAGCGTGAACATAATGTACTGTGTCATCCCTAGAGAGAAAAGCATGAACATACTTTAAGAGAAATGCATTTGGATACACAAAGTCACATATACAGTTTCTGTAGAAATATTATTGTCTAAGTGCAGTTTAGCCTTAGCCCAAGGTCATACACACCTACTTTTTTCCCCTCTCTCTCTCTGCAGTGGAGAAAGGGCATAGCCAATGGGACAACACTCAGCAAGGTGTGGAGGCGCAGCTCCAGCAGCTGGATAACATGATTGGCCACAGCGATCAGTGGGAGAAACAGAGACAGGAACTGAATGCTCTGATTGGGGCACCTGCACACCTGAACGAGGGGCACCTGCACAACCTTCACCTCTCCAGGGAACCCCTGACCATACAGCTCAGTGACAACAAGGTCAGAAATACAGCGACCCTTCCCCTTTGACCTTTGGACTTAGCCCAATAGAAAACACATGTGTACCATTCATCATGCGTTTTAGCATTCCAGTGTATCGTGCCTATTATGACAATGAGTATATGCAGATGAGAGGTCTCACTGTTGGTTAGTCACGATTATTATTGATAGTGTTGATGAATGCTGATCAAACATGCCTTGCAGGTAAATAATGAGCCGTCACCTATGGGGAATGTCGTGGACTTTCTTTTCAATTGTTGCCCAATGCCAATGTCAAGCAGTAGAGGGCATCGGTGTCTAATTCACTGTTGTACTGTACTGTAGTTACAATACCATAGAACAGGTACTGATAGCTGTTCTGATAATTATTTATCATTTAATGAAGTAGGTTAGCATACCTTAAGCTAAAACAAAGTGAGATCCTGAGGGAACCATGATAATCACTGTGAGATTAAAAGGGAAGTGACACGTATATGAAAGAAGTGAAATAGTTTAGTCTGTGAGGAGTAGGTTGTTGTCATTATTTGTTGTTTGTTTTTTCTCCAGGTGTTCTTGCAAGACCTTGGAAGAGGTCAGGGTACCATGGCAACCTGTAACGAGTGGTCCAATCAGCTCCTGCGAGAGTATTCTGCTGACGACACAAGGAGGATCAAAGATGTCACAGAGAAAAACAACGTGGAGCCTGGAACAGCATCAACAAGAAGTGGACGTACACATGCAGACACACACACACACGTATACACACACACTTGTCAAGTCTCACCTAATGTCCTGAACCAACTTGAATTCTTGACTCCGCTATTTCATTCAACAATGGACCTCCAACCAAACCAATGCTTGATCATTTGTCATTCCATCGATCATTGATTGTCATGTTGATGTTGATTGATTGACAGAGCTAGTGTTGTGGGGTTGTGTGTGTGTTTTAAAAGTTGTAAGGTGACAGAAAATAAAGGGAACTGGGATGTAGCGGTATATGGTTTAAATGAGGGGCTGAAACACAGAGGTTTCATCTGTTCACAGATTCAATACTATAGACCACTACAGAAATGTGATTTCATTCAGCTACCATTGAGTTGTGCTTTTTCATTGGGTTTTTCTAGGTTAGTCTCTCTTGAAGGAGCATTGATGCTCTAAAAACAGACTGGTCATACATGTTCTCCTACGTGGGCTCTTTCTCCATCTCTGTTTTCCACCAATAGGAAGCCCACGTCGTTGTCGTTTCAAATGGAGTTTTTTCTGGGAATTGCTTTTTTTCTCCATTTTACCCTCTTTCCCTTCTTATCATCTCTCCCCGTTCTCCTCCTTCCAGTGGTGTGAAGTAAATGCTTTAAAGTACTACTTAAGTTATTTTTTGGGGTATCTGTAGTTTACTATTTATATTTTGGATAACTTTTACTTTTTACTCCATACATTTTCCATGACACCCAAAAGTACTCGTTACATTTTGAATGCTATGCAGGACAGAAATGGTCCGATTCACACACTTATCAAGAGAACATCCCTGGTCCTCTCTACTGCCACTGATCTGGCAGACTCACTAAACATAAACACTTTGTTTCTGAAATGTCTGAGTGTTGGAGTGTCACCCTGGCTCTCCGTAAATTAAAAAGCATGAACGATTGTGCCATCTGGTTTGCTTAATATAAGGAATTTTTTATTTAATTTAATTTATTCTCCCCAATTTCGTGATATCCAATTGTCCCATCGCTGCAACTACCGTACGGACTCGGGAGAGGCGAAGGTTGAGAGCCATGCGTCCTCCTAAACACGACCTTGCCAAGCCGCACTGCTTCTTGACACACTGCTCACTTAACCCGGAATCCAGCTGCACCAATGTGTTGGAGGAAACACCTACAACTGGCTCCCGGGGTCTGAGTGAATGCGCCCGGCGCACCGCAAGGCATCCCAGCCGGCCAAACCCCTCCCCTAGTCCGGATGACCCTGAGCCAGGTAGCCTAGTGGTTAGAGCATTGGGCCAGTAACCGAAAGTTTGCTGTATCGAATCCCTGAGCTGACAAAGTACAAATCTGTCATTCTGCCCCTGAGCAAGGCAGTTAACCCACTGTTCCCCAGGCGCCCGAAGATGTGGATGTCAATTAAGGCAGCACTCCGCACCTCTCGGATTCAGAGGGGTTGGGTTAAATGTGAAAGACACATTTCAGTTGAAGGCATTCAGTTGTACAATTGACTAGGTATCCCCCTTTCCCCAATTGTGCGCCGCCTCATGGGGAGGCCGGCTGCGACACAGCCTGGGATCGAATATAAGGAATTTGAAACAATTTATACTTTTACTTTTGATACTTAAGTACATTTTTTGCAATTAGATTTACTTTTAATACTTCAGTATATTTATAAACAAATACTTTTAGACTTTTTAAAAACAGTTTATTGGGCGACTTTCACTTTTGCTTGAGTTATTCCTACTTTTACTCAAGTGTGGCAATTGTATGCTATTTCCACCACTGCCTCCTTCTCTCTAATTTCTCTCTCTGGCTCTGTGTCTCAACTTGGGGTAAGATTGATGGACTGCGCTCAGTGCTAAAGGGAAACTGGATTAATGAAATAGAATGAACAAGAAAGGGGAATGAGAAAAGAGAGGGACATTGGAATGAGAGGAGGGAGCAGGACAGGCTGAAGGTGGTCAGTGGGATGGGTCGAAAGGAACCTGGAACCTTCCTTCATTCAGAGTGACTCGTCTGTCACCCATCAATGTCAAGTCGGTCACCTTACCTCTGTCACTTATGGTCTTAGAGAGGAGCCATAGAAAGATGAAGCACCTTATTATTGCAAGAGACAAACATTTTATACATTTTTTTGTGGAACCTTATCACAAATTGTCTTGCAGTAGGAGATTGTTTGAGGTGAAAGTAGTAGATGGTTATCTTTGTGTGGTTATCTTTCTGCTAGCCTGTTTCCCTACGCTGGTGTAGTGCCATATTTTGTTATACCATTCTAGCCTGTTTCACTCCATGTTCTGCTGTAGTGACTTCATGGGAAGCCAGCATGCAGCCTGTTTGCTATTAGTCACTATCACACAGGAGCACAGAGACACGCACAGCACAGCACACAGAGAGAGGGCAGAGGGCAACACACACACACATACACAGTACCAGTAAAAAGTTTGGACACGTACTCATTCAAGGGTTTTTTCTAAATTGTAGAATAATAGTGAAGACAACATTATGAAATAACACATATGGATTCATGTAGTAATCAAATAAGTGTTAAATCAAAATATATTTCATATTTGAGATTCTTCAAAGTAGCCACCCTTTGCTTTGATGACAGCTTTGCACACTCTTGGCATTCTCTCAACCAGCTTTACCTGGAATGCTTTTCCAACAGTCTTGAAGGGGTTCCCATATATGCTGAGCACTTGTTTGCAGCTTTTCCTTCACACTGCGGTCCAACTCATCCCAAACCATCTCAACTGGGTTGAGGTCGGGTGATTGTGGAGGCCAGGTCATCTGATGCTGCACTCCATCACTCTCCTCCTTGATAGTTCCACTAAGCGCAAACCAGATGGGATGGCATATCGCTTCAGAATGCTGTGGTAGCCATGCTGGTTAAGTGTGCCTTGAATTCTAAATAAATCACTGACAGTGTCACCAGCAAAGCACCCCCGCACCATCACACCTCCTCCATGCTTCAAGGTGGGAGCCACACATTTCGGAGACCATCCGTTCACCTACTCTGTTACTCACAAAGACACGGCAGTTGGAACCAAACATCTCAAATTTGGACTCATCAGACCAAAATACATATTTCCACCGGTCTTAATGTCCATTGCTCGTGTTTCTTGGCCCAAGTAAGTCTCTTCTTATTATTGGTGTCCTTTAGTAGTGGTTTCTTTGCAGCAATTCGACCATCTGCTCTGAACAGTTGATGTTGAGATGTGTCTATTACTTGATCTCTGAAGCATTTATTTGGGCTGCATTTTCTGAGGCAGGTAACTTGATGGTTTTTGCGACTGACCTTCATGTCTTATTGTAATGATGAATTGTCATTACTCTTTGCTTATTTGAGCTGTCCTTGCCATAATATGGACTTGGTATTTTTACCCGATAGGGCTATCTTCTGTCTTCTTCTACCCCTACCTTGTCACAACACAATTGTTTGGTTCAAATGCATTAAGAAGGAAAGAATTCCACAAATGAACTTTTAACAAGGCACAGCTTGCATTCCAGATGACTACCTCACGAAGCTGTCATGAAGGCAAAGGGTGGCTACTTTGAAGAATCTCAAATGTTAAATATATTTTCATTTGTTTAACACTTTCTTGGTTACTACATGATTCCATATGTGTTATTTCATAGTTTTGATATTATACACACACACACCAGAGTCCGGGATGGCAAAGGGTGTAGTAATGCTAGACAGAGAGGGCAAATGGCACACTGTGGGAAGGAAGTTAGTCTATGTGTAGCTCAGATGTTTTCACCTTGATATGTACTATGTGTACAAAAATGCTTCATTGGCTCATTGTGTTATATACAGTACCAGTCAAGTTTGGACACACCTACTCAATGGGGTGGGGGGTAAGTTGAGGCACAGGGACAGGGTGTTAAGCCACCTACAAATTGTTGTACTGAATGAAATACTACCACTACCTTGTTAAAACCATGTCTATCTTTACTTCCCAAACATAATTAAACACAATCACCATAGCTTTTTTGGTCTCGTAATCGTTTTAAGCATTTTTTTTACCTGTTATGGCTGCGATCCCCGTACAGGGACCAACATCTTAACACAGGCTTAACACCTAACAAACACTTTGTACTTTTTTAAAACACTTTGAACAGGCCCATTAAGGGTGTAGATTTGATGATAATTATTTTAAATCATATTTTAATTCATTTTAGAATAAGGCTGTAACGTAACAAAATGTGGAAAAAGTCAAGGGGTCTGAATACTTTCCGAATGCACTGTGTGTGTGTGTGTTCCAGTCTATATAACAAGGCATATCTGTACAGAAATCACAATACGGATTTTGCCCTGCTCAAACATTAGCTTTCAATCTGCGCTACGTTGGAGTCGCTAGCCAAACATTGCTGTAAGTGCATGTGAACATTATGCTAGTTCCCAAGGGGGTTAACATATGCTTTTGCTAACGGTCTTATTGGAAACTCAGTGCCGTCAGTGGAGTAACTGGCCTAGCTAACGGTATTCCCTTCTTAGAAGAATCAATACTGTGTGGGATGAGTGAATAAACGTTTGGCAGGCTCACCCCCAATTTCAGATCTGGCTATGTAAAAATCTTCACAAAGCACTCAATGATCATTTTGCTTTCTCACATGTTTAACTGAGCGTGAGTGTGCCTTTGTGTGTATGATGTACTGTATGTGTATGTGGGTCATTTGTGTGTGCCTCTTATCTGTGTGTGTGTGTCCTGTATTTATAAGTCATGGGGAACTGAGATAAGGCAGTCCTGGTGTCAGAGGGTTTTGTCTGTCGCGCTGGGGGAGTCCTTAGGTGAAGACACAAGGGTTTAGATCGTGAGTGCAGGAGAAAGTAATGTTTCTGAATAATTAACACAGCAAATTACAGATGCTACTACTGCATTAATTCCTTTCCGCACGTCTTTGTTTCTCTTTCATTCTCTATCCTTTACTTTTTATTCTCTTTATATTCCCTCTTTCATGCCCTCACCAACTGTACTTTCATGCACTCACCCTTTTATCTGCTTCTGTCTTTGCTTCCTTCTCTTCCCTCTCTCTCTCTCTCTCTCTCTCTCTCTCTCAGGTGTCTCTCTCTTGGTTTTTAATTATCTCCCTCCTTCCCTGTTCCCATATCAGACTGCTCTCTCATCCCTCTGTATCTGTGTCAGAGCATATCATTACGTCTGGGACACCACACACACACTGCTGCTCCTGCTGTGTGCGAGCTGCACGCTGTGCATCTCACTGGTGCTCTCTCTCTCTCTCTCTCTCTCTCTCCTTCTCCCTCACTTTCACTCTCTCCCTCCATCCCAGTCAGCCGCCCGCTCTGGCTAGTGTAGTGTCATTCCCTCCCTACAGCTGAGGGAGCTTCTGTCTTCTGTTAACACAGCGCTCCTCATCCCCCCTCTCTCCCCCTTCTCTCTCTGTGTTGTCCGCTCGGAGGGCTTTCCACGGAACGCCACAGCCTTTATCCCACTCCTGTCTCTGGCTTTACAGTGAGACGTGATCGGCTCCTTCAGAGCAACTTCTGCCTCCCTCGCTCATCCTTCTTCTCTTGGTTTGCTATGTCGGCAGATTTTTCTCTTTTGCTTTTCTTTTTCTTCGTTGACCCCTGGCTTCTAAAGGGGTAACCACAGAGTGACATCTCTTTTTGGAGTAGTATTCTACCCTGGTTTGCGTGTGTGTGAATGAGAGTGTTTCAGCCTGCTTAAATGCTTGAGCACGAGTGTGAGGGCGCATGAGGGGAGAGTGTGAGGGAGATTGTGTGTGTGTGTGAGAGAGAGAGAGAGAGAGAGAGAGAGAGAGAGAGAGAGAGAGAGAGAGAGAGAGAGAGAGAGAGAGAGAGAGAGAGAGAGAGGGAGTATTTGCTGTAAGAGTGCGCATGTGCTGTGATTGGCCGCGCACTGTGTGTGTGCCAGTATATACGCTTTTGCGGGGGCATGCCGGGTCTGAGTGTGTGTCTCAGACAGTGTGTGTGTTCACGTCACTCTGTGACTGCTGTGGTGCATCTCTGGGGGGAGGAGGAGGATAGGATATGAGCGGGCCTGGGCAGTGCTAGAGGGCCATGCAGACTCTGAACAGGCTGCAGACCTGTGGCACTCGTACGATGATGGCCATGGTCCGCACCTCCCTTCAGAAAGTGGTGGTCTTCCTACACAGGCTCCAGAGAATGGCCATCTCATCCCCACGTTATCACAAACTCTGCAAGGTGAGTCACAGAACGAAAGACAGGGAGAGGAAGAGTTCTGTCCGACGCTCTTTCATTCCTGTTTTAAGTCATTCGTTCATTTGTTTTGTCTGTCCATTCAGTGTTTTGGTTCTGTATTGTGATAGAGATGATTAACTGTGTGGGTTAGTTTGTTCATCTTTTTGGTTTGGGGCATTTTTGTAGCACTTTGTCTCTCAAGAATGCCTAGTTTTATTCATGGCTTTTGATAAAGTTAAAGAGTGAAATACTACTTTTGCTGGTTATTACCTCACCTCATCACCAAGTCCTTTCACATCTCTGACTATTTTGGGGCTTGCATATTTAAATTGTGACTCATGTTTTTGTCAACAACTCCCTCCATCCTGTTATCTGTTTGGGAGAGTGTTGACGCCTGTGGTTGTCACCTCCACAGTGTGTGTCTGCATATTCCTGGCTGGATACGGGACTGATTTACTGCCTCAGCCACATGTCAAGTAATCAGGCTCTGCTGTGTGTGTGTCCGCTGTGTGTGTATGTCTGCTGTGTGTGTGTGTGTCTGCTGTGTGTGTGTGTTTGCTGTGTGTGTGTCTGCTGTGTATGTGCGTGTGTGAGAGCGTGTGTGTTAATGCCTGTGTGTACAGTCTTGTCTCCGCTGTGGTGGAGTAAACAAACTAACAAGGTAGAGAAGTTGTGAGGTTTGTGTGTGTGTGTGTGTGGTGTGTGTGGTGTGTGTGGTGTGTGTGTGTGTGTGTGTGTGTGTGTGTGTGTGTGTGTGTGTGTGTGAGAGCGAGAAGGTGCATTGTGAATGCCTGAACCACCATGCACTATGGTATGCAAGCTGTGAGTAAGAGGTACAATGAGTTTGTATTTTTAATAAACTGTAGCCTACTTGTTATTACACTGAAGGATATATTGTGAGGTTGCAAGTGACCGCTTTAGTCAGAGACACTGCAGCGAGTGATGAAATATGGACCAGCTGCTCAGGAGGATTAGAGCTGGCCAGCTGCAAACACAACTGTTTGTGTGTGTTTTTGTTTAACTATCCTTGCGGGTACCAGAAGTCCTAAACAAGGAAGTCTTAAACAAGGAAAATTTGGACAATCCCATCGAGGAAAAATGCTATTTTAGGTGTTACAGTTAGGGTTAGAAGTTAGGGTTAGGTATAGTTTTATGGTTAGGGTTTGGGGTTAATGTTAGGCACAGGGTTAGGGGTTATGGTTTGGTTAAGGATTAGGGGAAATAGGATTTTGAATGGGAATGAAATATTTAGTCCCCACAAGGATAGCAATACAAAACTGTGTGTGTACAGTGGAACCAATTATCATTAGCAAACGGCTGCAATCACGCTTTAACATGCATGTTAGCCTTGGATTTAATTTATTTCATGGTTTCTCCCAAGGCAAATCTCCCTCTTTCTCTCTCCACCTCTCACTCTCACTCTCGCTCTCGGGTCTTTAATTTCCCCTCTCTCATTTCATCTCTTCATCTCTCTCGCTATATATTCTCTCTTGCTCCATTCAGGCCGTGTCTGAATACCAACACTTGCATTCTAAATAGTATGCATTTTAGGTATGGGAAAATATAAGGTTTTATAGTATGTGACATTTCAAGCACTTTAAATGGCAGGATGTCATACTCACCTGTAGATTAGTGAGCGCAAACAGAAATGTACAGAAACAGAGAAAGTGCATGATAGACATAATGGGAGAGTTTTTTAAAACGGTATATTTCCCTCTTTCACTCGCTGGTTAATTCCCTAGAACAAAGTAGGCACTTGTTCTTTGCTCATTTAACCAACCATCTGTGTTGGTTGAATCTCCCTGTGAGCAGCCAACCTCGTCTGATCACTACTCTGTTACTACCATCTCCTGTTAATAACACTCCCTCCACACTTTCCTAACTTATCATAATACAGACCTATGCATTCTGCACTTGGCCACCTTCCCTTGGGTTGCACCAGCAATTCGTCGCTCGTTTAACCTCCCTTGGGAGGAGCCGACTTACCGTCCCGCACCCAGTGGGAGAATTCCATCATTTTACACTCAATTACCCTCCCCTGGGTCGCATCAGACATTCTGGGCTCGTTGGGCTCACCCTGAGAGGATCAGTCATTCTGGGCTCGTCTGGACTCCCCTGGGTGCGCTCACTGTCTGGCCGGCAGTAACAGTGCTTCTTGATGATGAATGTGCGCTCGGCTTGTTCTCTCTGGGCTTGTATCGCTGTTACCTGGCTCTCCTACTCAGGAAATAGCCTGGCCTCTGGGCTGACAGTGCTGGCCATAACCCTATACCAGGGATCATCAACTAGATTCACCCGTGGTCCGATTTCTTGAGCGGATGGACAGGGGGTCGGAACATAATTACAAATAATTTGTAGACTACAAATTGACCGGGATCAGAAATGTTGTGGGGCCAAGTAAAATCACTCGCAGTGTGTGTGTGCGTGTGTGTGATGAGTCTGGTGTATTTGTGCTGGAGAGCGTCGAAGGCCCCGATGGCTATTTGCATTGCACTCAGCTCTGTTCTGTCTGTGTAATCACTGTCTGCAAATATGCTGAAGGGCACTCTGGTCTCAGGAGGAGTGTCCTCTTACTCTCATTACACTTTCTGGGGAGTTTGTGTGTGGTGTGAGAGGGAGAGACAGAGACAGAGAAAGCAAGATAGAGAGAGAGAAAGTGTGTGTGTATCAGGGAGAGAGAGTGCGCATTAACACTGGCAGATGCCATCTTTAAAATAGCCTAAAGCAGCAATCCATCCAGTTATATTGTCCCTTCAGTCCCCTAGCCCTGTGACTAACACATTGGCCCCTGTTCCTACACCACCCCTCCATTCACCACTCCCGCTCAGTTTTACCCCATGCAGGGTGAGTCAACCCTGGTTTAAGAGTGCAGCACCTTTTCTTCTCTGCCCTTGTACTCCACCAGGACCAGGGCCCTGGGTCATTAGTATGCGTTACATCAGTGGCACAGGACCGCAGGAGTGTGGACACGCATCATTCCCCCTGGACTAGGTGGCCAGGTCGGGCTGTTTGTCTTGAAACACACATTCTTACACTCAACACTAACTTGCACGCAACACACACACAGCTATGCTACACAATGCAAGGTGACATAGTGATAACTTGTGAGAGAAAATGAAATGATAACAAATTCAGAAGTACCAATTATTTGAATTAATTTACCAACACTCAGAAAGCCCAAGTACAATAACTTGAAATGAAGCACTGATTTCTGCCATTACCCACATCAATGGTAAATTACTTCATCCTCCCGCATTTGATAATTGATTTATGGCTCAAATAATAACTAAAAACTATTTGATTTCAACTGTCACTCAAGTTATAAAGTGTCCATTACATTGCAATGGAGTGTCGTAAATTAATTTGAATGCTTTATACACAATATTTACAAAAGTATGTGGACATGCCTTCAAATTAGTAGATTTGGCTATTTCCGCCACACACGTTGCTGACAGGTGTATACAATCGAGCACACAGCCATGCAATCTCCATAGACAAACATTAACAGTAGAATGGCCTTACTGAAGAGCTCAGTGACTTTCAACATCATAGGATGCCACCTTTCCAACAAGCAGTTCGTAAAATGTCTGTCCTGCTTAGAGCTGCCCCGGTTAACTGTAAGTGCTCTTATTTTAAAGTGGAAACGTCTAGGAGTGAGTTGTGAGGTGTGTGTGTGTGTGTGTGTGTCTAGGAGCAACGACGGCTCAGCCGCCAAGTGGTAACCAATACAAGCTCACAGAATGGGAGCGCCGAGTGGTGAAGCACATAGCATGAAAAATTGTCTGTCCTCGGTTGCAACACTCACTACCGAGTTCCGAACTGCCTCTGGAAACAACGTCAGCACAATAACTGTTCGTCGGGAGCTCCATGAAATGGGTTTCAATGGCCGAGCAGCTGCACACAAGCCTAAGATCACAATGCCAAGTGTCGGCTTGAGTGATGTAAAGGTCACCGCCATTGGACTCTGGAGCAAACTGAAAGCACATACCACCGCATTTAATCATGGCGAGACGACTGGAAACATAGCCGGAAAAAACTGTGTAGTTATTCCCTTCGTAAGGCAATCAAAAGAGCAAAGTGTCAGTATAGAGACAAAGTGGAGTCGCAATTCAACGGCTCAAACACGAGATGTATGTGGCAGGGTCTACAGACAATCATGGATTACAAAAGGAAAATCAGCCCCATCACGGACATCGACGTCTTGCTCCAAGACAAATTAAACAACTACTTTGCGCGCTTTGACGACAATACAATGCCACTGACACGGCCCGCTACCAAAGACCGTGGGGTCTCCTTCTCTGTGGCTGACATCACCCGGCCCAGGCAGCATCCCTAGGCGTGTCCTCGGAGCATGTGCAGACCAGCTGGCTGGCGTGTTTACGGACATATTCAATCAATCCCTATCTCCAGTATGTTGTCCCCACATGCTTCAAGATGGCCACCATTGTTCCTGTTCCCAAGAAAGCTAAGGTAATTGAACTAAATGACTATCGCCCGTAGCACTCACTTCTGTCATCATGAAGTGCTTTGAGAGACTAGTCAAGGATCATATCACCTCCACCCTACCTGTCACCCTAGACCCACTCCAATTTGCCTACTGCTCTAAAAGGTCCACAGATGATGCAATCGCCATCACACTGCACACTGCCCTATCCCTTCTGGAAAAGAGGAATACCTATGTACGAATGCTGTTCTTACATAGGTAGTCTCCAAACTCATCATTAAGCTTGAGAACATGGGTCTCACCCCGCCCTGTGCAACTGGGTCCTGGACTTCCTGACGGGCCACCCCCAGGTGGTGAAGGTAGGAAACAACATCTCCAGTCCGCTGATCCTCAACACTGGGGTCCCACAAGTGTGCGTTCTCTGCCCTCTCCTGTACTCCCTGTTCACCCACGACTGCGTGGCCATGCACGCCACCAACTCAATCCTCAAGTTTGCAGACGACACTACAGTGGTAGGCTTGATTACCAACAACGATAAGACAGCCTACAGGAAGGAGGTGAGGGCTCAGAGTATGGTATCAGGAAAATAACCTCTCACTTAATGTCATCAAAACACAAGAGATCGTGAACTTTCGTAAACAGCAGAGGGAGCACCCCCCTATCCAGGGACAGTAGTGGAGAAGGTGGAAAGTTTTAAGTTCCTCGGTGTACATACTGAAACGGTCCACTCACATAGACATTGTGGTAAAGAAGGCGCAACAGAGCCAGTTCAACCTCAGGAGGCTTAGAAAATGTGGCTTGTCACCAAAACCCTCAATAACTTTTACAGGTGCACAAGTGAGAACATCCTGTCGGACTGTATCACCGCCTGGTATGGCAACAGCACCACCCACAACCGCAGGGCTATCCAGAGGATGGTCCGGTCAGAACAACGCATCACCAGGGGCAAACTACCTGCCCTCGAAGACACCTACAACACCCAATTTCACAGGGAGGCAAAAAAGATCAGCAAGGACAATAACCATCCGAGCGTCTACCTGTTTACCCCGCTTCCATCCAGAAGGCGAGGTCAGTGCAGGTACAACAAAGCTGGGACATAGGGATTGAAAAACAGCTTCTATCTCAAGGCCATCAGATTGTTAACAGCCACAGAGAGGCGGCCGCCTACCTACAGACTTAATATCATTGGCCACTTCAATAAATGGAACATTAGTCACTTTAATAATGCCACTTTAAGAATGTTTACATATCTGTCATTACTCATCTCATATGTACAGTTGAAGTCAGAAGTTTACATACACCTTAGGCAAACACATTTTAACTCAGTTTTTCACAATTCCTGATATTTAATCCTATTAAAAATTCCCTGTCTTCGGTCAGTTAGGATCACCACTTTATTGTAAGAATGTGAAATGTCAGAATAATAGGAGAGAGAATTATTTAGTTCAGCTTTTATTTCTTTCATCACATTCCCAGTGGGTCAGAAGTTTGCACATACACTCAATTCGTTTTTGGTAGCGTTGCCTTTAAATTGTTTAACTTGGGTCAAACGTTTCGGGTAGCCTTCCACAAGCTCCCCACATATAAGTTGGGTAAATTTTGGCCCATTCCTCCTGACAGAGCTGGTGTAACTGAGTCAGGTTTGTAGGTCTCCTTGCTCGCACACACTTTTTCAGTTCTGCCCACACATTTTCTATAGGATTGATGTCAGGGCTTTGTGATGGCCACTCCAATACCTTGACGTTGTTGTCCTAACCCATTTTACCACAACTTTGGAAGTATGCTTGGGGTCATTGTCCATTTGGAAGACCCATTTGCGACCAAGCTTTAACTTCCTGACTGATGTCTTGAGATTTTGCTTCAATATATCCACATAATTTTCCCCTCTCACGATGTCATCTGTTTTCTGAAGTGCATCAGTCAGTCCCTCCTGCAGTAAAGCACACCCACAACATGATGGTGCCAACCCCGTGCTTCACGGTTGGGATGGTGTTCTCTTCGGCTTGCAAGACTCCCCCTTTGTCCTCCAAACATAATAATGGTAATTATGGCCAAACAGTTCTATTTTTGATTCATCAGACCAGGGGACATTTCTCCAAAAAGTACAATCTTTGTCCCCATGTACAGTTGCAAACCGTAGTCTGGCTTTTTATGGCGTTATTGGAGCAGTGGCTTCTTCCGCTGAGCGGCCTTTCAGGTTATATCGATATAGGGCTCTGTTTACTGTGGTATAGATACTTTTGTACTTGTTTCCTTCAGCATCTTAACAAGGTCCTTTGCTGTTGTTCTGGGATTGATTTGCACGTTTCGCACCAAAGTACTGTCACGACTTCCACCGAATGTGGCTCCTCTTCCTGTTCGGGCGGCGGTCGTCATCACCGGTCTACTAGCTGCCTCCGATTCCCTTTTCCTTTTCTGTTGGTTATATCTGTATTAGTTTCACCTGTTTCTCGTTTGAGGTTTGGTTCAGGGCTATTTAAGCCTTCTATGCCCACCTGCTTTTGTGCGGGCTTGATTCTCTGTTCTGTTTGTGGGTGGTTGTGTATCATTATTTCGCCTGTTGTTTTTGGCGTGACCTATCTTACCGGAATAAATACGGTTTTCCCTAAACCTCTGCTCTCTGCGCCTGACTCCTCACCCACCACTCCTAGCTCCTTGACAAGTACGTTTATCTCTAGGAGACAGACCGTGTCACCTTCCTGAGCGGTATGACGGCTGCGTGGTCCCATGGTATTTATAGTTGCGTAATATTGTTTGTACAGAAAAACGTGGTACCTTCAGGCATTTGGAAATTGCTCCCAAGGATGAACCAGACTTTTGAATGTCTACAAATTTTTTCGGAGGTCGTGGCTGATTTCTTTTGATTTTCCCATGATGTCAAGCAAAGAGGCACTGAGTTTGAAGGTAGGCCATGAAATACATCCACAGGTACACCTCCAATTGACTGAAATTATGTCAATTAGCCTATCAGAAGCTTCTAAAGCCATGAGATCATTTTCTGGAATTGCCCAAGCGTTTTAAAGCCACAGTCAATTTAGTGTATGTAAACTTCTGACCCACTGGAATTGTGATACAGTGAATTATAAGTGAAACAATCTGTCTGTAAACAATTGCTGGAAAAAACTTTTGTCATGCAGACAGTAGATGTCCTGACTAACTTAACAAAATTATAGTTTGTTTAACAAGAATTTTGTGGAGTAGTTGAAAAAATGAGTTTTAATGACTCCAACCTAAGTGTATGTAAACTTCCGACTTCAACTGTATATGCTGTATACTGTATCCTTCATTATCTATTCTTTGCTATCTACTGCATCTTAGCCGCTCTGTCACCGCTCATCCATATACATTTTATACTTAATTATTCTCATCCCATTCCTTTTCGAGATTGTGTTTATTAGGTTTTGTTGTGGAATTTGTTAGATATTAGGTTTTGTTGTGGAATTGTTTTACCTGTTAGTTACCTGTTAAATACTGCTGCGCTGTCAGATCTAGAAGCGTAAGCATTTTGCCACATTCGCAATAACCTCTGCTAACCATGTGTATATGACAACTATAATTTCACTTGATTTTATTTGGAAACGGGTTCTCCGGAGTGATGAATCACGCGTCACCATCTGGCAGTCTGACAGACTAATCTGCGTTTGGCAGATGGAGAAGGGGAACGCTACCTGCTCAAATGCGTAGTGCCAACTGGAAAGTTTGGTGCAGGAGGAATAATGGTCTGTGGCTGTTTTTCCTGTTTCGGGCTAGGCCCCTTAGTTCCAGTAAAGATAATCTTAACGCTACAGCATACAATGGCATTCTAGACGATTCTGTGCTTCCAGTTTGGAATGGACCTATTTTGTTTCAGCATGACAATGCCCCCGTACACAAAACTAGGTCCATACAGAAATGTTTTTTTTCGAGATCGGTGTGGAAGAACTTGACTGGCCTGCACAACTTGAGCCCTGACCTCAACTCTATCAGACACCTTTGGGATGAACTGGAACGCCGACTTCAAAGCCAGGCCTATTCGCCCAACATCAGTGCACAACCTCCCTTATGCTCTTGTGGCTGAATGGCAGCAAGTCCCAGAAGCAATGTTCCAACATCTAGTGGAAAGCCTTCCTAGAAGAGTAGAGGTTGTTATCTTCTTGATGCACCCATCCCGTTAGCGGGATCATTTCCGTCAACATCCGCTGAATTGCAGGGCGCCGAATTAAAATTAAAATATTAAAAATATTTAATTTTCATGAAATTACAAGTGCAATATAGCAAAACACAGCTTAGCTTGTTGTTAATCCACCTGGCGTGTCAGATTTCAAAAAAGCTTTTCATCAAAAGCATACCAAGTGTTTATATAAGGACATCTCTCTCAGTAGACAAAACATTACAAACAGCTAGCAGCCAAGCCGATTGGTCATGAAAGTCAGAAAAGCAATAAAATGAATTGCTTACCTTTGATGATCTTCGGATGTTTGCACTCACGAGACTCCAAGTTACACAATAAATGTTCCTTTTGTTCCATAAAGATTATTTTTATATCCAAAATATCTCCATTTGGTTGGCGCGTTATGTTCAGAAATCCACAGGCTCGAGCGGTCACGACATTGCAGATGAAAATTCCAAATACTATCCGTAAAGTTCGTAGAAACATGTCAAACGTTTTTCATAATCAATCCTCAGGTTGTTTTTACAATATATAATCAATAATATTTAAAACAGGACTGTAGCTTCTTCAATAGGAGAGCGAGAGAAAATGTCTGCTCGAAGCTGTTGCGCATGCAAAACGCTGCTGGCACCCAGCCATACAATGACGCGATGCGATTTTTCTTTTTCTTCAAAATAGAAGCCTGAAACTGTCTAAAGACTGTTCACACCATGGGGAAGCCATAGGAAAAGGAACCTGGTTGATATCCCTTTAAATTGAGCGAAGGCAGGCTATGGAACAGAGAGCTTTCAGGATAAACAGCACTTCCAGGTTGGAATTTCCTCAGGTTTTTGCCTGCAATATCAGTTCTGTTATACTCACAGACAATATTTTTTGACATGTTTTTAACATAAAACATCAATAATGTTCCAACCGGAGAATTCCTATGTCTGAAGAAAAGCACTGGAACAAGAGCTAACTCTGTCAGAGTGCTAAATCTGCCAGACCACTGACTCAAACAGGTCTCATGAGCCCCTCCTTTATAGTAGAATCCTCAAACCAGTTTCTAAAGACGGTTGACATCTAGTGGAAGCCGTAGGAAGTGCAACTTGACTCCATAGACACTGTGTATTCCGTAAGCCAAGCTTTGAAAAACTGCAAACCTCAGATATCCCACTTCCTGTTTGGATATTTCTTAGGTTTTTCACCTGCCATATGAGTTCTGTTATACTCACAGACATCATTCAAACAGATTTAGAAACAGCAGAGTGTTTTCTATCCAATACTAATAATAATATGCATATATTAGCATCTGGGACAGAGTAGGAGGCAGTTCACTCTGGGCACGCTATTCATCCAAAAGTGAAAATGCTGCCCCCTATCCCAAAAGAGATTTAAGTTTAAAAGTGAGTGTCAGGGCAGGTTCTAAGTAAACAGAGTAAAAACTAACACATCATAATGCATCTTATCTGCTACAGATGTAACCTCTTCATTTAACCTCTGGCAGTCTCTATGGGGGTGCCACAGGGTTCCATCCTTGGGCCGACTCTTTTCTCTGTATATATCAATGATGTAGCTCTTGCTGCGGGTGATTCCCTGATCCACCTCTACGCAGACGACACCATTCTATATACTTCCGGCCCGTCCTTGGACACTGTGCTATCTAACCTCCAAACGAGCTTCAATGCCATACAACACTCCTTCCGTGGCCTCCAACTGCTCTTAAACGCTAGTAAAACCAACTACATGCTTTTCAACCGTTAGCTGCCTGCACCCGCACGCCTGACCAGCATCGCCACCCTGGATGGTTCCGACCTTGAATATGTGGACATCTATAAGTACCTAGGTGTCTGGCTAGACTGTAAACTCTCCTTCAAGACTCTTATCAAACATCTCCAATCAAAAATCAAATCAAGAGTCGGCTTTCTATTCCGCAACAAAGCCTCCTTCACTCACACCGCCAAACTTACCCTAGTAAAACTGACTATCCTACCAATCCTCGACTTCGGCGATGTCATCTACAAAATTGCTTCCAACACTCTACTCAGCAAACTGGATGCAGTTTATCACAGTGCCATCCGTTTTGTCACTAAAGCACCTTATCTTCTTACGGAGGTGGTCCCTGCACAGGGACAGCTCAGCGGAAATTTCAGAGCGCCACCTATAGTACTCGAGTATAGTACTCGATAAATCTCAAACTTTCATAAAAATATACTTGCAAGGTACTGACTTAAAGCTACACTCGTTGTGAATCTAGCCACCAAGTCAGATTTGTAAAATGCTTTTCGGCGAAAGCATGAGAAGCTATTATCTGATAGCATGCACCCCCCCCCAAAATACCAGCACGACACGTAAACAACAGATTTTGCGGTAGCCGGCGCTACCCAAAACGCAGAAATAAAATATAAAACATTCATTACCTTGGACAAGCTTCTTTGTTGGCACTCCTATATGTCCCATAAACATCACAATTGGGTCCTTTTCCCGATTAAATCCGTCATTGTATACCCAAAATGTCATTTGCTGAAGGCCAGTCTGATGCTGCAAAAAGCCCATTTACAAGACGCAACGTCACTTTTTAAAATTACAAAAGTCGCCTATAAACTTTTACAAATCACTTCAAACGACTTTTCTAAATCAACTTTAGGTATTAATAAACGTTAATTATGTATCAAATTGATCACGGGGCGATCTGTATTCGATAGCAGCAAGTCTGGAAATCATCGTCCATTTTTTCAGTTTCACAACATACTGTGGTGCGCCTCAAGAAAGGAGGGGCTTATTCGTGTTGTAACCAAGGATAAATGAGTCAGAAAATTACAGCAATGGCGACATCGTGTGGAAGCTGTAGGCGTTTACAGGGGATCCTTTATTTATTTATTTATCATTTATTTTAGGTCGCCTTAAACAATACATTGAATGCCGGACAAATATTTTTTTTGTGTTTTTAGTAAACAGTTTTACCAGGGATTTTTACTCCTAAACACGTTCTGTTAGAGCCACAGACCCGATTTAACCAGTTTTAGAGACTTCACAGTGTTTTCTATACACACATACTTATCATATGCATATACTATATTCCTGGCATGAGTAGCAGGACTTTGAAATGTTGCGCGATTTTTAATAAAAAGCTGCGAAAATTCGCATCATCCATAACAGGTTTTAAACCACCCACCACTGCGACTTGTATGCTCTAGTCGGCTGGCCCTCGCTACATATTCGTCGCCAGACCCACTGGCTCCAGGTCATCTACAAGTCCATGCTAGGTAAAGCTCTGCCTTATCTCAGTTCACTGGTCACGATGGCAACTCCCATCCGTAGCACGCGCTCCAGCAGGTGTACTGATCATCCCTAAAACCAACACCTCATTTGGTCGCCTTTCGTTCCAGTTCTCTGCTGCCTGTGACTGGAACGAATTGCAAAAATCGCTGAAGTTGGAGACTTTTATCTCCCTCACCAACTTCAAACATCTGCTATCTGAGCAGCTAACCGAGCGCTGCAGCTGTACATAGTCTATCGGTAAACAGCCCACCCATTTTTACCTACCTCATCCCCATACTGTTTTTATTTATTTACTTTTCTGCTCTTTTGCACACCAATATCTCTACCTGTACATGACCATCTGATCATTTATCACTCCAGTGTTGTTAATCTGCAAAATTGTATTTATTCGTCTACCTCCTCATGCCTTTTGCACACAATGTATATAGACTCCCTTTTTTTTCTACTGTGTTACTGACTTGTTAATTGTTTACTCCATGTGTAACTCTGTGTTGTCTGTTCACACTGCTATGCTTTATCTTGGCCAGGACGCAGTTGCAAATGAGAACTTGTTCTCAACTAGCCTACCTGGTTAAATAAAGGTGAAATAAATAAAAAATATTTAAAAAACTGCGTGAGTTCCAAATATCTCTAACGGTGGCCCCCAGCATGTGTTGTTTTATGCACGTAATTTCAGAACACACTCACTGTTCCAAAATGTGATTGTTACGTAATATGACATTTAATGGTCTCTGCCTGCTAATTATCTATAGGCTATTTTTCAACTTGTCAATTTCCAATTATTTTCTACACGCTTTATATTTTTTTTAAATGACCGAAACATGATCAGCGTGCAGGCGGCTGGCACGCCACAAGGAGTCGCTAGAGCTCAATGAGCCAAGTAAAGCCCCCCGAGACAAACCCTCCCCTATCTCCAAAATATTGTTATTTTTTAAACAAAGCAATTTTATTATTATTCATTTAGAATTATAAAAACGCCTGTTGGATATTCTCATAGATATATTATTAACCCTGTTATTAGCAGGACAATATATATTGGTCATGGCTCCCGAGTGGCGCACAATGGGATTGCCTTGCAGTTGTCCAGCTGTATCAATTGAAAGCACGCAAGGTTCAAGGCACGAGGGCAGGGGGCACGGGTTGGGTCCCAGAGCCTCACTTTGTCTGTGATGCCCACTACTAGACGGTCTCAGATATGTTCACAGTTTTCAGCTAGATCATAAGAGCTCTGATATACATGTCTGCCTTTTCTCTCTCTCTTTGGCTGCGTTGGTAAAAACATGCCCGCTTGTGAATGAGATTCCGTTGTGGAATGAAGTAGTCCTTCCAACACTATCAAAGTTCGTGTCATCTTTCTCCTGAGCGAATTGAAATGAGATGAGTATTTTCTCTGCCTCACTGCCCACCACGTAGATTAGCGAACTGACCTGGATGACTCCATCATCTTTGTCCAGTTTCGTAGCAGTCCTGAAATGGCAGAATCTCTGTCTCCACTCCTGCCATTCTGCTGTGCTTTAGAACTTATTTTGCTCTGGCAGGTTGAACTTGGGCATTTTGTCGTCCTTGTCCAAACCTCTCTCTTTTAGGAGAGCCACAGCACTTCCACAGTGTCTCCGCAGATCAAGTATGCAGACATTTGCGCGGTATTGCACTAACTTTTTCCCCGTGGCACATTTTCTGGCTGGCATTTCCATTGCCTTCATTGTTGTTTTCCTTACAAATAATAACTTTAATAACTAAATAATAACTAATGTCTCCATTCCTATCAAAGTAAGTGCCTTATTGTGTGGTCTTTTCTACTGTAGGATACAGTATGAATGCATGGAGCATAATGTATTTACAGTTTGTATACACATATTTTCAAGTACTGGTGACAAATAACACATTCCAATTATTGTATATATTGCAATGGACACCTATGATGTGTGTAAATACTTTTTTGGTTGTACTGATTATGATGAGGTAATGCTAAGCTTTTTGCCAGCTACATGTATGTGTGGCACCATGTTTGTTAACATTATACAATGCATTCTGGCAGTCACATAAACGTCTGTCAGACCAAGATGTTATAATGAGGTGAAGGAATGGTTCACTCATCTTTCGAGTAAGCTTCCGGGACTGAATGAAGGGAATGATCATAGATGACACTCCCCCTTCAACATTCATACTGCAAATAGTCCAAACTTATCTTGTCTTATTATTTTTGGTTCACGTTCAAAAACAAACATGGTGGAGTGCACAAACTACCCATCGTCAGATTACTTTAGAGTTTTAGAAAGTATTTTACTCAATTATTTTGATCAATAGTGAGCTCACCCGTGATGTGATGAATTGTAAATAGTAATTGCTATTAGCTAATTCATATTGTGGTTTCTGTCAGCTGAGAGTTAGCTAAATATGACCGCTTGTGTTATGTCAATCTTTCCTCAGTAGGCGCCAGGACTAATGTAGCCTACATTTTCCGGTTTGGATGATTGTGTTATGCTGTCGCTACTTATGTGAATGTCTGAACATTGCATCCAAAAATAGACATGTTTCTGTGAAAACTCAAACCGTGATTGTTGCGTCAATCGACACTGGACGTTCTAAATAAATATTCATCACACCGGTTTGATCGTACGCTGCAGGGACAACTGTAGAATGATCACACCCGTTTGTTGGTACGTGTCAAAGGGTTCAGGTAGAAATGGCAACATCCTATTATCTCCTCCTCTTTCTCTGCCAAGCTCTAGCTGTCATTTACTTGCATCCTAAACATTTCTCTTGGTATTTCTCTCTATTTAACCTTTCTGTTCCCTCCCTCACTCTCTCAGTATTCAAATATATCGAGGCAGTAATGGCTATTATCCATCTAGTGCTCTGGGTATGAGGGGATTGTGAGGTTGCATTAATGCCTCTTGGCCCAGGCTCATACTAATGGCCCAGTTGTTATGAATGTTTTGTTTTAGAATAGCACACTGCGGTCACGTCCACCCCACAGTCCTGCTCTTCGTTAGGATACCTAATTTACAGTACTCTAAGCTTTATGGATGGGTCTTGTTCCCATAGGGAGTGGGAGATAGAGAGATGAGGAGACAGTCTGGGCAGTTATGAAGATAGAGAATGTGACAGAAAGGCAGGGAAGAGACATTACTAAGACAGAGAGTGTCTTGAGAGCAAACACAGCGATATAATTGACATGATAGAGAGCTCTCTCCCTCCCAGTATGTGAAGGCTTTTATCCCAGTGAGGGTCCAGTGGTAATGTCGATTACTGTAGTCCAGATGTGTGATGTGGAGTCAAAGTGATCGTCACCATACCAAACTATACGGTTGGAATGGATGAATGCAGCAGTTGATTGTACAGAGATTAGATTGATGCAGACATTCACACTCAGAATGTTTTTCCTCTGCTGACTCGTCCATCGTTTTCCTGGTCTCTCTCATAGTGAAAGGAAGGCTGATGATCATTGGTCATATTTTGGGAGTACCCATTTATGGCTCTGCTATGTATTCTAGTTTCATTGTCAATTTTGGCCGGTGTTTGACAGCCACGAACTATGACCAGCCCTGACCTGAACAGGTTAGATTGGGCCTGGAACAGAGAGCGAGAGAGAGCAAAATGGAGAGAGAGGAAGTGAGAGAGATTATTTCCAGCAAACAAACAAGTGATGGCTTGTAACTTTTTGGGGTATTTTCACCCCTTTTTCTCCCCAATTTCGTTGTACCCAGTTGGTAGTAGTTACAGTCTTGTCTCATCGCTGCAACTCCCATACGGACTCGGGAGAGGCGAAGGTTGAGAGCCATGCATCCTCTGAAACACAACCCACACTGCTACTTGACACAATGCCCATCCAACCCAGAAGGCAGCCGCACCAATGTGTCGGAGGAAACACCGTACACCTAGCGACCGTCACAGGAGTCTCTAGTGCGCGAATGAGACAAGGATATCCCTGCCGGCCTAACCCGGACGACGCTGGGACAATTATGCGCCATCCCATGGGTCTCCCGGTCACGGCCGGCTGCGACAGAGCCTGGACTCGAACTCAGAATCTCTAGTGGCACAGCTAGCACTGCGATGCAGTAACTCTTAAGCTTAAAATAGCCTTTGTCCTCATGGGGATGTGGGAAAAGGGGATTTTAGGTCCCCCACAAGGATAGAAGAACCAACACGCACACACATACACACACACACATAACCCTTGTTTAACTGTCCTTATGGGGACCAACAAATGTATTCCCAATCAAAATTCTATTTTGCCTAACCCCTTAACCTTAACCCTACCTCTAACCTTAACCTCTAACTCAAAAACTAAACCTAAACCAACCCTCTAGGTCTCATTACATGAGACCGTGTGTATGATCAGTAATCCTCCCTCAGTTCAGACCATCAAGCCTGAAAGGATAAAGCCTGTACTCACATAAAAAACACCGATACCTCTCTTATTCTCTCTCCCCTCTTCCTTATGTTATCTTTCCTCTCCCCTCCTCCCTTATGCACTTTTTCCCTCTCATTTCCTTATTTTTGCTCCTCTTCTCCACTCTTACTCACTTCTCTGCTTCTCATATTCTCCTACCTATTTTGACCTTTTCCCACTCCCCCTCCTCATTTACTCATTTTCTCCTCCCTGCCACTCTCTCTACAGGGTGTGTATAGTGCCACCCTGCACACCCTACAGCTTTGCTTCATGTGCCCTCCTCCAATTTATACATCATCAGCTCTTTAGGCATTGGCTTCTTCAATCTTCTATTGGTGCCCCTGCATATGCTACTTCCCTTCCTTCTTCTCTCTCCCCCTCACAGTTAAATTACATTCAAAGGGCCTTTATTGGCATGGGAAACATATGCGGCAGGTAGCTTAGTGGTTAAGAGTATTGGGTCAGTAACCGGATCGGCACTGGTTCAAATCCCTGATCCAACTAGGTAAAAAAATCTGTCTGTGTCCTTGAGCAAGGCACTTACCCTAATTGCTCCTGTAAGTCGCTCTGGGTAAGAGTGTCTGCTACGTGACTAAAATGTCAAATATAAATGTTTACGGTGCCAAAGCAAGTGCAATAAACAAAGGTGAGAAGATACAAATTTAACCTTAACAAAAAAACTATTTGAAATTAACAGTAAACATTACACTCAGTCCCTCTTTCTTTGTGTCTCCTCAAGGCTTCAATTGACAGATGGTTTCAAGTGATGTATCATAGATATATGCTGTACTGTAGCATCTGCATTCTTCTGGCTCTGCATGAAGCATAACGTTACATGACCATGAATGATTAATCAAAGCCTCTCTCTGACACGCCAACATCAGTCACACCACATCACATTACAGTTCAGTCACTCAATTGACCTGTATTTAGTCCTAACATAGCTGAGGGTGTGTGTGTGTGTGTCTGTGTGTGTGTGTGTGTGTGTGTGTGTGTGTGTGACAGAGAGAGTGAGTTTGTGTGAGAAGATGACTCGTCGGCAGCCTACATGTGTCAGTATCAGTCGGATATCTCATGTAATGGGTGGAGATATAACTCGAGGGCCTAATTGTAGAGCAGAAGAGAGACAATTAATAAAGAGAAAAATGGAGTGAGAGCTAGAGCAAAATATAAAGAGAGAGAACGAGAGGGCACGAGAGAGAAAAGGCAGAGCATGCCCTGAGAGGTAAACACAGTGCAATACATTGTGGAGAATGACTATGTCAGTAGGAGATTAAAGATAAATCATTCTATAAATAGTCTGTAATCTGCAGGAGGCCTGCAGGGGACCATGGATAACATACTGTCAGCACTGAGTAAAACAAGCAGTATAATAGTGTATACTATAGCTCTACAGGAGGGAAAAAGAGCAGCACGTTAGAGAGTGGAATATGATTGACTGTTGAGGTTCCATTTATTGGAGTTTTTCCCCCATCACGGCTTATATTATGCCTGTATTGTGAGAAAATGACAAGTGGAAAAGGAGAGAGAGGTGTGTGCGTGTGACAGAAAATAATAATGTTTGTGTATACAGTGCCTTCAGAAAGTATTCACACCCCTTGACTTCTTCCACATTTTGTTGTGATAAAGCCTGAATTTAAAATGTATTAAATGGAGATGATCTACACACAATACCCCATAATGTCAAAGTGGAAGAAACATTCAAACATATGTGTTTTATTTTACATTCATAAAAAACAAACTATCTTGATTAGATAAGTTTTCAACACCCTGAGTCAATAAATAGGCCACTCAGGAACATTCATCGTTGTCTTGGTAAACAACTCCAATGTATATTTGGCTTTGTGTTTTAGGTAATTGTCCTGTCTGTTGGAAAGCAGACTGAACCAAGTTCCTCTAGGATTTTGCCTGTGCTGAGCACTATTCCATTTATGTTTATCCCCCCAAAAACGACCTAGTCCTTGCCAATGACAAGCATACCCATAACATGATGCAGCCACCACCATGCTTGAAAATATGAAGAGTGGTACTCAGTGATGTGTTGTGTTGGATATCCCCAAACATAACACTTTGTATTCTGGATAAAAAAAAATATTTATTTGCCAAATGTTTTGCAGTATTACTGTAGAGCCTTTTTGCGAACAGGATGCATGTTTTGGAATATGTTTATTTAACTTCAACATGCTCAAAGGAATATTCAATGTCTGCTTTTTTTTTACCTATCTATCAGTAGGTGCCCTTCTTTGCGAACCATTGGAAAGCCTCCCAGGTCTTTGTGGTAGAATCTGTGCTTCACAATATTGTACACAGAGTGAGTCCATGCACCTTTTAAAAAAAACGTTATTTGTTATTTTTAGATAAGGCGTAAGTCCATGCAACTTACTGTGACTTGTTAAGCCCATTTGTTTCTCTTGAACTTATTTAGGCTTGCCGTAACATAAGGGTTAAATATTTATTGACTAATGACATTTCCTTTTTTCATTTTTCCTCCATTTGTAAACATTTCTAAAAACATAATTCTACTTTGACATTATGGGGTATTGTGTGTAGATCAGTAACACAAAATCTCCATTTAGTCCATTTTAAATTCAGGCTGTAAATTCAGGCTGTAAGTTGAATTCAGGCCACAAGTTGTGGAAAAAGTTTGGGAATGTGAATACTTTCTGAAGGGACTGTATGTGTGTGTTTGTAGTGTGTGTGCCTCGTACATTGAACAGAGCCTTAACTGTGTGTGTATGTACCGGAAATCCCCAAAAGTCCCCACAAGGATAGTAAAACAAGGACAATTCTCCCTCGTGGTCCCCACGGGGACAAAGGCTGTTTTAGGCTTAAGGGGTTAGGTTTAGGGTTAGAAAAAGAGGTTAGGTTTAGGAGTTGGCACACAAACATGTAAAAAGCAGTCTTGAACTTCTATTGATCTGTCCTTTCATTTCTTTTGTCTCCCTCTCTACTTCCTTCTCTCCTTCTGTCACACACACTCAAGTTCCATCAGGCTCTCTCACTCCCCTCTTCATTTCTCTCTCTCGCTCCCTTCCTTCCTCTCATCTCTCTCTGTCTGACTCTCACCTTTTTTATCTCCTTGACTTTCATTCCCTCTCCCTCTCTGTGCGTGTCTCTGCATCCCTTCCAATCTCATCAGCATTTCACTCCTGATGCCTTCTCTCACTATCAGGCAGATACTCATTCAGCTCTTTCTTTTCACCATCTCTCCCTTCCTCTTGCTCTCTCAACGTCATCGGTGCATTGCCCTCCGGGGTATCACAAGTACACAGACAAAAATGGTGCTTTGAATTTACTTAATTCAAATTTGTACATCGGTTCAGCATGAATGCAACATGTTAGATAACTTCTTGACGCTACCCATCCCTTTAGCGAGATAATTGTCATCAACAACCGCTAAATTGCATAGCGCCACATTCAAATAATAATACAAAAAATATTTATATTCATTAAATCACAAGTGCAATATAGCAAAACACAGTTTAGCCTTTTGTTAATCCACCTGTCGTGTCAGATTTTGAAAATATGCTTTACAGCGAAAGCAATCCAAGCATTTGTGTAAGTTTATCGATGGCTCGACAAAACATTATGGACACCTAGCATCAAGTAGCTTGGTCACGAAAATCAGAAAAGCAATCAAATTAATCATTTACCTTTGATGGTCTTCGGATGTTTTCACTCACGAGACTCCCAATTACACAATAAATGTTCCTTTTGTTCCATAAAGATTATTTTTATATCCAAAATACCTCCGTTTGTTTGGCGCGTTATGTTCAGAAATCCACAGGAAAGAGCGGTCACAACAACGCAGACAAATCCCAAATAGTATTTGTAATGTCCACAGAAACATGTCAAATGTTTTTTATAATCAATCCTCAGGTTGTTTTTAAAATATATAATCAATAATATATCAACCGCAAATGTCTTTTGCAGTAGGAGAGGGAAAGGCAATGGCTGCCCAAACTCTGTTGCGCCAGGCAAAACGCTGCTGGCACCAGGCCATACAATGTTGCGATGTTATCTTTCTCGCTCAATTTTCTAAATCAAAGCCTGAAAATATGTCTAAAGACTTGACACCTTGAGGAAGCGATAGGAAAAGGAATCTGGTTGATATCCCTTTAAATGGAGCTAAGGCAGGCTATGGAACATGGAGTTTTCAAAATAGATGCCACTTCCTGGTTTGATTTTCCTCAGGGTGTCGCCTACAATATCAGTTCTGTAAATACTCACAGACAGTATTTTGACAGTTTTAGAAACTTCAGAGTGTTTTCTATTCTAATTGGTCAATTACAGTGCCTTGTGAAAGTATTCGGCCCCCTTGAACTTTGCAACCTTTTGCCACATTTCAGGCTTCAAACATAAAGATATAAAACTGTATTTTTTTGTGAAGAATCAACAACAAGTGGGACACAATCATGAAGTGGAACGACATTTATTGGATATTTCAAACTTTTTTAACAAATCAAAAACTGAAAAATTGGGCGTGCAAAATTATTCAGCCCCCTTAAGTTAATACTTTGTAGCGCCACCTTTTGCTGCGATTACAGCTGTAAGTCGCTTGGGGTATGTCTCTATCAGTTTTGCACATCGAGAGACTGAAATGTTTTCCCATTCCTCCTTGCAAAACAGCTCGAGCTCAGTGAGGTTGGATGGAGAGCATTTGTGAACAGCAGTTTTCAGTTCTTTCCACAGATTCTCGATTGGATTCAGGTCTGGACTTTGACTTGGCCATTCTAACACCTGGATATGTTTATTTTTGAACCAT
Source organism: Oncorhynchus mykiss (assembly GCF_013265735.2). Taxonomy (NCBI): domain Eukaryota; kingdom Metazoa; phylum Chordata; class Actinopteri; order Salmoniformes; family Salmonidae; genus Oncorhynchus; species Oncorhynchus mykiss. The sequence goes on from NC_048572.1 coordinate 38,494,127, forward strand.
TCCATTGTAGATTTTGCTTTATGTTTTGGATCATTGTCTTGTTGGAAGACAAATCTCCGTCCCAGTCTCAGGACTTTTGCAGACTCAGGTTTTCTTCCAGAATGGTCCTGTATTTGGCTCAGAGCACCTTCTTCCACATGTTTGGTGTGTCTCCCAGGTGGCTTGTGGCAAACTTTAAATGACACTTTTTATGGATATCTTTAAGAAATGGCTTTCTTCTTGCCACTCTTCCATAAAGGCCAGATTTGTGCAATATACGACTGATTGTTGTCCTATGGACAGAGTCTCCCACCTCAGCTGTAGATCTCTGCAGTTCATCCAGAGTGATCATGGGCCTCTTGGCTGCATCTCTGATCAGTCTTCTCCTTGTATGAGCTGAAAGTTTAGAGGGACTGCCAGGTCTTGGTAGATTTGCAGTGGTCTGATACTCCTTCCATTTCAATATCATCGCTTGCACAGTGCTCCTTGGGATGTTTAAAGCTTGGGAAATATTTTTGTATCCAAATCCGGCTTTAAACTTCTTCACAACAGTATCTCGGACCTGCCTGGTGTGTTCCTTGTTCTTCATGATGCTCTCGGCGCTTTTAACGGACCTCTGAGACTATCACAGTGCAGGTGCATTTATACGGAGTCTTGATTACACACAGGTGGATTGTATTTATCATCATTAGTCATTTAGGTCAACATTGGATCATTCAGAGATCCTCACTGAACTTCTGGAGAGAGTTTGCTGCACTGAAAGTAAAGGGGCTGAATAATTCTGCACGCCCAATTTTTCAGTTTTTGATTTGTTAAAAAAGTTTGAAATATCCAATAAATGTCGTTCCACTTCATGATTGTGTCCCACTTGTTGTTGATTCTTCACAAAAAAATACAGTTTTATATCTTTATGTTTGAAGCCTGAAATGTGGCAAAAGGTCGCAAAGTTCAAGGGGGCCGAATACTTTCGCAAGGCACTGTATATGCATATTCTATCATCTGGTCCTGAGAAATGGGCTGTTTAATTTGGGAAGTTTATTTTTCCAAACATAAAAATAGTGCCCCCTAGCTTCAAGAGGATAAACACAATTCTTTTTTTTTCAGTTAAATTATTTTATTTTTGTCAAGCAAATATAATTTCTTCAAGTAAATGCATTGTAATGGAATATAATCAATTTAACACAGGATGGAATGCTGCGATGTTCTACCTTAGTGTTTGTATTTACACAAATGAATAAGGAAATAAAATCATATGCTAAAGATGTGTAACCACGGAGCAAGAGACCATTTGTATCAGTGTAAAAGAAGGCCAAAGGCATGTGTTTAAAATAATGATTATTTTTTTGTAACGGTTCAGCTCTTTGGAATGACAAATGTCCATTCACTGACTTTCAGCGTTCAATGAATTGCACAGGTCTAAATCACAGTACTGTATATCTGTATAAAAAAAGATTTGTCCTAACAATGATTGGTCACACTCTCTAATGCATTTTGTTACAACATTAGGTAGTTATTTTTTATAAGGAGTAACAGACAAAGGATGAAGTAGGTATGTGTACATATTGGTGCATGTCAATTCTATTGACAAAAAGTCACTACAAAGTGAAACTGAACTTTTTCCATAAGCAGCAAAGAAAACTAAGGACATCTACTCAAAACACCATACAAAATGTCTAACAAAATCACGACAGCTCCATCTTTAAACATGCTCATTCTGTTTTGCGTTTTTGTGAACAATCTAACAAGTTCAACACATAAGTCAGACATACAGTGTGAAACACAACCTACAGTCTGAAACGCACAACAAAACAGCTCACTGAACCAGCCTGTTTTTAAATGCAACAGCTTTGTTAAGTTTTCCCCACTCGGTTCCATAAAAACCTTCTGAAAGACTGGTAGCGGAGCTCAGTTTACTGAGGTTCATGGCATACATGAGGCCGAATAGCATTGAAACAGCAAATTCTACGTTGCCCAGATCCTGCAGCACTTCAAGGATAATCCTAGTGTCCTCTGGTTCCTCACTCACATGGTCTTTGATAATGTAGATCCCCACAGTAAGTGGACTCTTCATCCAATGCCCTGAACAAGACACAAAGGCAAAACTGGTCAGTCATACAAAATGAATCATTCATCAATGAAGTGTTTACAGTTAGGGACTCTAGGTTGCAAAAAGTATAGCTCATGAAGCACAAGAGCATGATACAGACATAAATAATTCAAGACTGGAGTCCTTTTAAGTGTCACCTAAATCAAGAACTGCTGGCAATATTTGAACACCGCCTATTACAAGGCTAACACTAAGTGGTTATAATCACGATTTCCATTATATTCAGATTACATTTGAGTAATCAAATGATTACATTTGAGTAATCATTTGAGTAATCATACAGTGATGGAACCTTTCTCAGTCAGATTTGAGTTGAAAAAAAAGAACAGAAATACCATAAGACCTAAAGACTGACATTCGGAGCAAATTGTTTTTGGATATTAAAACAACCTCTGATAACAGTACTCACCAACACTACATAGCCTGTGAATGAGTAGACAAAGCAGCTCAAATGTAGTAGACAAACATCATGGACCTTTAAATACAACCTTTGTTCATTAAATTATTTATTTTTTCATTGTGAAATGTTTGATTCAATTATCTATTGATTTATGCATGCATCCACACACATGCACATACATATAATTATTTTTTATTTTTGTCAAATAATTGTAAATGTATTGATAAATGGACACCTATAACATAAAGCAGTACTGTTCAACAGCTAAAATGAACTCAACACCTTATTTCAATAAGTCTATGTCGCCTTTGCACCACGTTTTACAACATGGAGGCAGCCATTGGCAAACTGTTAAACTGCATGAATGCATGAATCTCATAGGTTTAGATGTATAATCATTAGATCTCATATGTAATGGAAAACAATTGTTTTAAAATGTCTGTTTTGATGCAAATAAATGAGCTTTTAATTTAAAAAAAACTTTTACCTCACAAGAAAAAAACATTGGTGCGCTAAATTTTGCTGCAAAGTGATTGCAGATGATGTTGTGCACAAGTACCAAAGCATTAGTTAGCTAGCAAGTTAGCTAGCATGTTAGCCAACTAACTTTACCCCCTTTCAAAATGTTAATCTTGACCTAGTCCTGTTTTACTGTTCATAGCTGCCATGCGGATATGTTTCAGACTCGAGCACAAAATGAGGATATGGAGCAATCACTAATAAAATTACTGCTTACAATTCTGACTACAACAACACAGACAAACGTTAAACAAAATCAACCACCATGCTTACCTTGACCAAGATTCTAGGTACTATCTTCTCCGCTAACGCGCCAGTGTTCTTTCTGGAAGATTCGTCTCTCGCGCGGTTTGAATTGTTACTTGTCATTAATTTACTTTATTGGTTCACACTCCCCCTACATGATTCAAACTAGTAGATCTGATTTTGCTTCGTGTTGCATTGATTGCAAGCAATGAAACGGCGTTGAGAGGAGAAACAAAACATGCTTGAGTAAATCACACAATATGTTTTTGTAAATCTGACAGCCCACCTTGTCCCGTTTTTCAGTGTAGGTGAGTTTCCTTCTTCTCACATTAAAATGGCAACTATGATGAGGTGCTCTGAAGTCATGAACATGTATACACACATGCACACACAAGCACACAAACATTCCACACCAATATCCAGGATAAATAAAACATTACGTTCTGTCTGCATTTAGCAAAATAATTTTAATCAATACTCCATTTGTCTTTCATGTTGTTTCTCTTCAGTTCACACACATGATGAATACTGTTTCTTCTCTTGAGTGTCTGTCTGTCTGCCCTTTGTGTGTCCTTTGTGTGTGCATGTAACTAACTGTCTGCTCAAGAAGCTGCCCTGCTAAATATCAGTGGGCTTAGCGCCCGGGGCTTATTAATTAAAAAACAATTACCTTTTAGTTTCCGTGGGCGTCCCACGGGGACGGGCAGAGGGCTAATCTGGTCGTAAGTGTGACGGACCTTTTTACTTAAACACACACACACACACATATACACTAGAGGGCTTCCCGAAATGAAGATCCGAGCCGAATTGAATCTGTGAAATGAACATCCGACAACGACAGAACCCCGGAATGTTTTTAAAAATCAATACCCGATCCGATTCATAGCCGAGGTGGATCAGATCCGACCCAAAATATGTCCGAGATACGGGAGAATCTGATCCAAATTGGGTCCCATCTGTATCGGACCCAAATGGATCTGGAAGATTTAAAAAATGCAGCTTTATTGATGTGCAAGCCAGTAGAATTGTTTTGACTTGTCTGGCAGGCAGGCAGTGAACGGTAACATTTCACATGCATTTTTCTAAAATAATTGAGTTGTCTACGCCACAGCTTAGTATTTTCATAAATGTCATCCCTAAAATGTCGACAAAAGAAGAAGGGAAGGGGTGTGTGGAAAAGATACACTGTGCTTGTCTCTATTCAGAATTCGCTCTTTGTCTCCCGTTAATTCGTGCACATTCATTATGTACAAATGTAGCCCTACAAAAGTTCCCATTAGGGGATGTCTGATATTATTTCTGATTTGTCTTAACTCACCACCACTCCTCACTGTATTTGAAACATCTTTCCAACACTCTCCATCCCATACCTAAGTTACCAGAGTGCGTTGGTGTAAAATAGCAACACATTGCTGATCCCATGTTACCAGTGGAAATGTCATAAAATAGGCTACCCTTATACAGCTGTCTGTTCGGAGCTCATTGGTGCAGGAAATCGCGAGGGCCCTGTCCTAACAATGTTTCAAGTTCGGTATAATGATAGCTCGAGCCAGATAGGCGGAGCAGAGAGATTAATGCTATTGACTGAACCAACTGCCACGCATATCGGGTAGTCGAATGGCACAGCGATCCAAGGCACTGCATCTCAGTGCTAGAGGTGTCAATACAGCCCGGGTTCGATCCTGGGCTCTATCACAACAAGCCGTGATTGGGAGTCCCATAGGGCGGCGCACGATTGGCCCCGCGTCGTCCGGGGGAGGTTTTGGCAGTGGTAGGCCGTCATTGCAAATAAGAATTTGTTCTTAATTGACTTGCCTAGTTAAATAAAGGTTAAATAAATAACTAATAATTGGGTTTGGGTATATCCGTGAAGACCTCTAATATGCACACATGCACACTTTCTCACATACATGCAAATGCATGCACACATCAACACACACAGGCACATTAACACACTCACTGTGACAGTGTGACATCAACATACAGTATTTCGCACACGGTGAGCGAGCACACACACACACATAAACACTGAAGGGAGATTAGAACAGCTGTTAGTTACAGGGGGTGGGAGGGGAGGATGGGGGAGATTGCGGTAGAATGGGGAGAAAGGGATGCTTGGACAGTTTTGCTTTCTTCCACTGATGACATCAAATGTTCATAATCTCTCTTAATGACACCGAGAGAGCTCAGGTAGAGACGTATGTTTGTGACTGTCTGCTCTTGAAGTGTGTGAGTTATTCCCTGTGATATGAGGTTAAAGGGGGTAATGATTTCCCCATAAACACATTAACCCTGAAGTAGGTACCAGGGTGAGTGAGCGTACACACATAAATACACAGAAACACACGCAAAGCAACACTGACACACACATGCACGCACACACACAAATCCCCAAACCCTTTTAATAGGTTATCACTTGTAATGGCTAAATTAATCTATTAATTTCAAGGCCCAATTAGATTACTTTAATGTCAGTAATTAGATAATCCCCTGGAGAATTGGTGGAAGTGCCCTTGAAAACACCCACACTGGAGAAGAATGAAAGGAGTGTGTCTGAGCATGCTTAGTGACCCCAAAACATGTGTGTGTGTGTGTGTGTGTGTGTGTGTGAGTGTGTTTGTCCCTCTGTTAGGTGACCTCATCCCAATATTTGAAGGGCCACCTAGCAAAGGAACACATGGCCATAGCAAATTCCCAATTCAGTTATCCTCTTTCACTCACTCACTCACTCACTCACTCACTCACTCACTCACTCACTCACTCACTCACACACTCACACACAGTCTGGGATCCAAGATGAGGAGACTGAATGTCTGAAAAGCGGAGTGCCACTGTGATGTCAGAGCGATCAGGGAAGGGAGGTGGGAGGTGGGAGGAAGTCAGATGGATCAAGCTTGCTTGTCGATTGCCCTGTCAATCACTCAGTCACCAAGGCGTGGGCTTCAGGGGGATATAAATAGAGCTGCTAGGAGCAGAGCATGATGGGTATGGGACAGAGGACAACACAGAAACATACTGTAGGGACCAGGTCACCAGAACGGTACTTGGGCACTGTTTATCTAGTTATCATTACTCATTGTGTATTTATTCCTTGTGTTGTTAGTTTTCTATTATTTCTCTTTTTTTCCTCTCTGCATTGTTGGGAAGGGCCAATAAGTAAACATTTCACTGTTAGTCTACACAGGTTGTTTACAAAGCATGTGACAAATACAATTTGATTAGATATTGATTTAATGGAGTCTGCATGTGTGTAGACGGTTACAAATATGTGTGTAAGGCTGTAAGTGTGTCAGATCTCTCAATCTAATGAGGGTGCATAGTTTTTTGTTCAGTATTTAGGTTATATCCTGTTGGTGTGTGTGTGTGTGTGTGTGTGTGTGTGTGTGTGTGTGTGTGTGTGTGTGTGTGTGTGTGTGTGTGTGTGTGCTGAAGAGGACAGAGTTGTGTGTGTGTGTGTGTGTGTGTGTGTGCTGAAGAGGACAGAGTTGTTAGTAGTAATTAATGGGTCTTTCTCCCTAGTTGAGAGTATCAATCTGAAAGGCTCACAGCCACTGTAAATCCACCTAGCTACTCCACTGCAGGCCCCGCACGCACGTATGCACACACCACACACACATTCTATTTTGTTACTCAGGAAGACACATCAGAGCCCTGGAGTGTATAGCTGTAGAAAATAATTGCCACATTGCACTCTCTCAAACTAACAAACTTTCCGTCTTTGTCTCTGACTTTTCCCCTAGCTCCACTCAGACTTCTTAGACACATCCAATGGTGAAAAATGACTGTTTGCTATTTTTAGGGTGCAGGGAGTCAGCGTTCATGAAGGCACAACTCAATGAAATGTTTTCTCTCGCTCTCTTTCTCTCTCTCTATAAGTGTCTGGGCCTCAACAGTACATTGTGTCTCGGCTGGGAGGAGAGGAAAACTAATTGTTTTCCAGGCAGCAGAGTATTATAGTGCTCCATTGTATTTCTGTATGGGCCCCTTTTCAGCCCTATTTGGAGGTCTTGTGTTGATGATGGTTGGTGGGAGTAGTGTGTTCCAGCTTCCTTCATCCTAGAAAGAAAGTGGATTAGGGCTGTGTTCCATTCTGAAAAGTTGTCCCCTCCCCTTATGGCCTGGCCCTTGCCCACTTCTTAGTTCCCTCCATGCATCTGATAGGACTGCATAGGTGAAAGCAATACAGTATCAAAGTAATCGGCCCTAATTAATCTTCCATTCTGATTAATCAGTCGACCTCTACTTTTAACACACCATCCTATTTATCATACATAGTAGGATGTACAATGCATCAGAAAGGTCACGTATTAGCAGTAGCACTGGGATATCAACCAGATTCCTTTTTCTATGGCTTCCCTAATGTGTCTAGTGTCACAAGGCATAGTTTTAGGCTTTTATTTTGAAAAATTAGGGTGAGCGACAACATTGTGTCTGTGTTCACCTGGTGGCTCTCAGAGTGATATGTGCGTAATAGACAAATGCGGCCATTGTTTCTCTTGCATGTCTTTAAATACAGTCAAGCATTTTAGTTAAAAAACTAAATCACAAAGGGAGCCTTGAATAATTAAACAATGAATAAACTGCAACATGCAATTGAATTCCCAAATACATTTGACTGTTTTTAATATTGGCTGTACAGGAGAGACTTTAAAGCCTTTTTTTGTTAGAGCAGACTATATGGGATTGATTATAATTTGTTATTATTATTCAATTTGTTGTGCTGTTTATACTGTTAGAAATGTATCTTAATTAAATTGATTAATATTATGGTGTTTCTATTCCAAGAAAAATGTAAATGCATTTTACGGTAGCCTACAGTGGTTCTACCAGTAAAAGTTGCGTCATACTGCTGCACACCTTGCGGGCTTCATTGGTCTGTTTCGCTTGATGGCCCTCCGATCTGCACTTGTTAGAAGGCCCTCTGACCTGCAACCGTTTTCTACGGTTATACATGTGTTTCCTTGCTTGTAGTGTATCTTATTGCCTGTTTTACTATTGTCTTGGGTTAATAGATCGAGTCAATCCTTCAACAGGTGAACCAAAATATGTTGGCTAAAGTGATTTATTTCATGATTCCATTTGGAAGTTTTTAATATTGTGATAGTGAAGAGCAAAATTCCACTCAAGAGAATGAACATTACAGTTGCACCAACTGGTAGGCTAATCACACAATTGTACAAAATGGTAAGAGAACTGGTGAAGAATGTTACCCCTCTACACACACATTTATTTACCTGAATCTCTAAATGGAAATACTGGCAGATCCATAAAATGTCCTTGTACAGTAGTAGATATTTATTTGGAATCCTCTAAATGTAATTATATTTAAGGGGGTTTTATACAATTATAATGCAGGGTTAATGAAAATAAAAACTGTTTTAAAATGTGTATGTTAATTAAGTAATCTTGCTTGTCTCGGGGGAGATTTTCACACAGTAGCCAGGCTATTAAACTAATGGTTGGATAACAGATCGGCTCTCGGAACTCATTAACACGTGTTACTGTGTGTGTTTCGATATTTTCTCTCTCTCTCACACACACTGCTGTCTTGACCTCTGAATGCTCGGTTATGGAAAACCAACTGACATTTACTCATACACTGTGAAAAGAAAAGGTTCCTGGAGTATCCTTTAGGGTTCTTCAAATTGAAACTGTGGGGGAACCCCTATAAGTTCTTCGAAGAACCCTTGAAAAAGGTTTTTCGAATAACCTTTTGTGGGAAACCCTAGATGTTCTTTGAGGAACCCTTGAAAAAGTTTATTTGAGAACCCCTTAGCTCCTCCGACTAACCTTTTGGGGTATTTTTTTTTTTACCTCTCTGTCCCTTATTAATAAACATATTTTATTAATAATAATAATAATAATGTAATGACAATATTGATACAAATAATTATTTATTTAGTGGCACCACAAATGTGAATTAGTATTTATAATACAATTTACCAAACAAAATACATGACAAAATTGCAAACATTTCTGCTGACATGTCAGACCATAATACAGTGCCTTGCAAAAGTATTCATCCCCCTTGGCATTTGTTCTATTTTGTTGCATTAAAACCTGTCATTTAAATAGATTTTTATTCGGATTTCATGTAATGGACATAGACAAAATAGTCCAAATTGGTGAAGTGAAATGAAAAAAACTACTTGTAATCTAACAATTTCACAACAACTACCTTATAAACACAAGTGTAAAGGAATGAATAAGAATATTAACATAAAAATATATGGATGAACGATGGCCAAACAGCATAGGCAAGATGCAGATGGTATAGATGGTATAGAATACAGTATATACAGTGGGGCAAAAAAGTATTTAGTCAGCCACCAATTGTACAAGTTCTCCCTTAAACTTAAAAAGATGAGAGAGGCCTGTCATTTTTATCATAGGTACACTTCAACTATGACAGACAAAATGAGAAAAAAAAATCCAGAAAATCACATTGTAGGAATTTTAATGAATTTATTTGCAAATTATGGTGGAAAATAAGTATTTGGTCAATAACAAAAGTTTTGTTATATACCCTTTGTTGGCAATGACAGAGGTCAAACGTTTTCTATAAGTCTTCACAAGGTTTTCACACACTGTTGCTGGTATTTTGGCCCATTCCTCCATGCAGATCTCCTCTAGAGCAGTGATGTTTTGGGGCTGTTGCTGGACTTTCAACTCCCTCCAAAGATTTTGTATGGGGTTGAGATCTGGAGACTGGCTAGGCCACTCCAGGACCTTGAAATGCTTCTTACGAAGCCACTCCTTCGTTGCCCGGGCGGTGTGTTTGGGATCATTGTCATGCTGAAAGATCCAGCCACGTTTCATCTTCAATGCTCTTGCTGATGGAAGGAGGTTTTCACTCAAAATCTCACGATACATGGCCCCATTCATTCTTTCCTTTACACGGATCAGTCGTCCTGGTCCCTTTACAGAAAAACAGCCCCAAAGCATGATGTTTCCACCCCCATGCTTCACAGTAGGTATGGTGTTCCTTGGATGCAACTCAGCATTCTTTGTCCTCCAAACACGACAAGTTGAGTTTTAACCAAAAAGTTATATTTTGGTTTCATCTGACTATATGACATTCTCCCAATCTTCTTCTGGATCATGCAAACGCTCTCTAGCAAACTTCAGACGGGCCTGGACCAGTACTGGCTTAATAAGCAGGGAGACACGTCTGGCACTGCAGGATTTGAGTCCCTGGTGGCGTAGTGTGTTACTGATGGTAGGCTTTGTTACTTTGGTCCCAGCTCTCTGCAGGTCATTCACTAGGTCCCCCCGTGTGGTTCTGGGATTTTTGCTCACCGTTCTTGTGATCATTTTGACCCCACGGGGTGAGATCTTGTGTGGAGCCCCAGATCGAGGGAGATTATCAGTGGTCTTGTATGTCTTCCATTTCCTAATAATTGCTCCCACAGTTGATTTCTTCAAACCAAGCTGCTTACCTATTGCAGATTCAGTCTTCCCAGCCTGGTGCAGGTCTACAATTTTGTTTCTGGTGTCTTTTCTGGTGTCCTCTTTGGTCTTGGCCAAAGTGGAGTTTGGAGTGTGACTGTTTGAGGTTTTGGACAGGTGTCTTTTATACTGATAACAAATTCAAACAGGTGCCATTAATACAGGTAACGAGTGGAGGACAGAGCAGCCTCTTCAAGAAGAAGTTACAGGTCTGTGAGAGCCAGAAATCTTGCTTGTTTGTAGGTGACTAAATACTTATTTTCCACCATAATTTGCAAATAAATTCATAAAAAATCCTACAATGTGATTTCTGGATTTTTTTTTCTCATTTTGTCTGTCATAGTTGAAGTGTACCTATGATGAAAATTACAGGCCTCTCTCATCTTTTTAAGTGGGAGAACTTGCACAATTGTTGGCTGACTAAATACTATTTCAACTGTACATATGAGATGAGTAATGTAGGGTATGTAAACATTATATAAAGTGGCATTGTTTAAAGTGGCTAGTGATGCATTTATTACATCAATTTTTCATTATTAAAGTGACTAGAGATGAGTCAGTATGTTGGCAGAAGCCACTCAATGTTAGTGATGGCTATTTAACAGTCTGATGGCCTTGAGATAGAAGCTGTTTTTCAGTCTCTCGGTCCCTGCTTTGATGCACCTGTACTGACCTCGTCTTCTGGATGATAGCGGGATTAACAGGCAGTGGCACGGGTGGTTGTTGTCCTTGATGATCTTTTTGGCCTTCCTGTAACATCGGGTGGTATAGGTGCCCTGGATGGCAGGTAGTTTGCCCCCGGTGATGCGTTGTGCAGACCTCACTGCCCTCTGGAGAGCCTTACGGTTGTGGGTGGAGCAGTTGCCGTACCAGGCGATGTTACAGCCCGACATGATGCTCTCGATTGTGCATCTGTAAAAGTTTGTGAGTGTTATTGGTAACAAGCCGAATTTCTTCAGCCTCCTGAGGTTGAAGAGGCGCTGCTGCGCCTTCTTCACCACACTGTCTGTGTGGGTGGACCATTTCAGTTTGTCCGTGATGTGTACGCCGAGGAACTTTCCACCTTCTCCACTATCGTCCCTTCGATGTGGATAGGGGGCTGCTCCCTCTGCTGTTTCCTGATGTTCACGATCATCTCCTTTGTTTTATTGACATTGAGTGTGAGGTTATTTCCCTGACACAACACTCCGAGGGCCCTCATCTCCTCCCTGTGGGCCATCTCGTCATTGTTGGTAATCAAGCCTACCACTGTAGTGTCTTCTGCAAACTTGATGATTGAGTTGGAGGCGTGCATGGCCACACAGTCATGGGCGAACAGGGAGTACAGGAGGGCGCTGAGAATGCACCCTTGTGGGGCCCCAGTGTTGAGGATCAGCAGGGTGGAGATGCTTTTTCCCACCCTCACCACCTGGGGGCGGCCCTTCAGGAAGACCAGGACCCAATTGCACAGGGCAGGGTCGAGACCCAGGGAGCTTAATGACGTGTTTGGAGGGTACTATGGTGTTAAATGCTGAGCTGTAGTCGATGAACAGCATTCTTACATAGGTATTCCTCTTGTCCTGATGGGTTAGGGCAGTGTGCAGTGAGATTGCGATTTCGTCGTCTGTGGACCTATTGGGGCGGTAATAAAATTGGAGTGAGTCTAGGGTGTCAGGTAGGGTGGAGGTGATATGGTCCTTGACTAGTCTCTCAAAGCACTTCATGATGACAGAGGTGAGTGCTACGGGGCGATAGTCATTTAGCTCAGTTACCTTGGGAACAGGAACAATGGGGGCCATCTTGAAGCATGTGGGAACAGCAGACTGGGATAAGGATTGATGGAATATGTCCGTAAACACACCAGCCAGCTGGTCAGCACATGCTCTGAGGACGCAGCTGGGAATTCTGTCTGGGCCGGCAGCCTTACGAGGGTCAACACGTTTAAATGTTTTACTCACACTAGCTGCAGTGAAGGAGAGCCCGCAAGTTTTGGCCGTGCCAGTGGCAGTGTATTGTCCTCAAAGCGAGCAAAGAAGTTGTTTAGTTTGTCTGGGAGCAAGACATCGTGTTCCGCGACGGGCTGGTTTTCCTTTTGTAGCCTGTGATTGACTGTAGACCCTGCGCCATACTGTGTCTGTGCCGTTGAATTGTGACTCTACTTTGTCTCTATACTGAAGCTTAGCTTGTTTGATTGCCTTGATGAGGGAATTGCTACACTGTTTATATTTGGTCATGTTTCCGGTCACCTTGCCCTGATTAAAAGCAATGGTTTGCGCTTTCAGTTTTGTGTGAATGCTTCCATCAATCCACGGTTTCTGGTTGTGGAAGGTTTTAATAGACGCTGTGGGTACAACATCACCAATGCACTTGCTAATAAACTCGCACACCGAATCAGCGTATTCAACAATGTTATTGTCCGACGCTATCCGGAATATATCCCAGTCCACGTGAACGAAGCATTCTTGAAGCGTGGAACCCGATTGGTCGGACTAGCGTTGAACAGTCCTGAGCAGACCTGAAGAGTTTCTGTCTATAGGCTGGGAGCAACAAAACTGAGTCGTGGTCAGATTTTCAGAAAGGAGGGCTGGGGAGGGCTTTATATGCGTCGCGGAAGTTAGAATACCAATGATCCAGGGTTTTTCCAGCCCGGGTCGTGCATTCGATATGCTGATCAAATTTAGCAAGCCTTGTTTTCAGATGAGCCTTATTAAAATCCCCAGCTACAATAAATGTAGCCTCAGGATTACATTTCCTAAATAAAGTAGTACGTTTCATATATAAATGAAGTAGCTCAGGTCTTGAAAATATGGGCAAACTTTTTCCCCTCCCTATCCTCGTGGGACACATTCATTCAGTTTCTTCTTCACATCAGCAAATAAGGACTGTGTTTCAAAAACTCACTTCATATAGAGGGGCTATCACTCTTTCACACTGTGGTAAATAAAGACAGTTTGTTATTTAGAATGATTTATTTCTGTTTTTAGAGGGAGAGAAAACAAAAGCCAAATTTTCAAAAAGTGTAATAGCGCCATTGTATTTACCCAAGTTTACCTCAACTCCGGGACGACCCGCCAGCATTTTTTTTTCCTAATGCAGGACTCTAGTTCCTGAAAAGATAGACTGTCTGACTGATACATTCACACCTCCATTCATTTACGAAAAGATAGTCCATTTCTGCCACAATTTAGACAACCGGTAGATCACCGTTGTAACTTATACTTGTGATAGTGTGATGCAATGACAGAATGAAGCAATTTAACACAGTCTGCCACCATCTACCACAAACAGTCGCAACATAACCTCTAAACTTTTAATTGAGGAACCACTGTGAAAGCAAAGCCTTCCATAGAGAGGTGTTATGCCACAAGTGACGTCCCCATCTCAGCTTTCCTTTTCACTGACTGGCCTTAGAGAAAAGCGAGAGAATGGGGGTTGAATCGAAAGAAAAATGCCATTAAGGAATTTACTAAGTGACGTTTATAAAGTACTGCCAAACCATTTGAGAGAAAATCTATCTATTTGAGCTTATCTCACTAATTCAAAGTATTTAAAAGAGCCACCTTTTGCAACAATTACAGCTGCATGTCTCTTTTGGGTATGTCTCTATAAGCTTGGCACATCTAGCCACTGGGATTTTTGCCCATGCTTCAAGACAAAACTGCTCCAGCTCCCTCAAGTTGGATGGGTTCCGCTGGTGTACAGCAATCTTTAAGTCATACCACAGATTTTCGATTGGATTTAGGTCTGGGCTTTGACATTTAAATGTAATTTAAATGTTTGCCCTCATACCACTCGAGTGTTGCTTTAGCAGTATGCTTAGGGTCATTGTCCTGCTGGAAGGTGAACCTCCGTCCCAGTCTCAAATCTCTGGAAGGCTGAAACAGGTTTCCATCAAGAATTCCCTGTATTTAGCGCAATCCATCATTTCTTAAATTCTGACCAGTTTCCCAGTGCCTGCCTATGAAAAACATCCCCACAGCGTGATGCTGCCACCACCACGCTTCGCTGTAGGGATGGTGATCTCGGGGTGATGAGAGGTTTTGGGTTTTCCCCAGACATAGCGTTTTCCTTGATGGTCAAAAATATCAATTTTAGTCTCATCTGACCAGAGTACCTTCTTCCATATGTTTGGCGAGTCTCCCACATGCCTTTTGGCGAACACCAAACGTGTTTGCTTCTTTTTTTCTTTAAGCAATGGCTTGATGGCCCCATCAAGTGGACAAAATAATTTAGCCCCCCCTCAAAGTTAATTTCCTACAATTCTAGACATTTTGCCATGAGGCGTAGAGAAAATGTAGGGTTTTTATAAAACATTGCATGCAAATCTACTCATTTTGCCATGGGGTGGAGACAAATGTGTTAAAATTTTTTAACACATTTCATGCAATTCTACAAATTTTGACTTGGGGTGGAGAGAAATTTTTGCAGTTTTAAAGATAATTTCTTGCAATTCTACATATTTTGCCATGACTTATGCCATGTTAATGATATCTGAGTGAGAGTGAATAACAAATTCAATGGGGGACCTGCGTATCCGGTCGGTATTCGGACATATTTTCTACAAGTTTATATAACTGGCATGGCTAACTTACCAATCAAAAAACTGTTGACTTCTTGGCTAATTGAGTGACTGTCAGTGACTGACAAAACAAGATGAAAACTGCTGATGCACAATACATTTTGAATTGCACCTTGTCTATTCTATTATTCTAACTCTCAACAGTAAGTTGAGACCCCTACTGAGTTCCTATGAGACCGCTTATGTCACATATGCCTGGAGCCAGCCCTGGGTAAGCTACTCTGAAAAATATAGTTCACCAAGCTACCAATTATGTAACACTGGTAGAACTTAAGTTACACTAAAGCCACCCTTAAGAAATATAGTAATTCACTGCAACCAAACTACTTAGTAAAAAATGATCTTGCAAGAACACGTCACTCTGAAGTCAAATGTTGACAGAATGAGTAATCTAATCTATTAATCAAATAAATGGGTTTCAAGTGAGAATAAGGTCTGATGCCGAAAAAGAAAGGAAATTCTTGCCTACCTCACCGAATATTGCCTACTTCACCCACGACTGTAAGAAGGTCACTTCTGGTGACTTTTTAAAAAGGCCTTCTACTTCACAATGCAATGATGTAGTAGCGGCATGGTGAAGCTGCTAAATGAATGTAGGGAAAACACTGAGCATGCAGGCACACACACACACACACACACACACATACAGAGAGAGAGGAAGAAAGAGAGACATGATACTGGGATGGAGGATGGTAGGGCTTATATGGGTGTAATCTGCTTCTTATCGATTGACAACACTGTGCCAGTCCGAAATATGATTATTTCATCCCGGAACAGGACTGTTCTACTACCCTTAATCAAGGACTCACCCTAAAGCCACTCTCTCTCTCTCTCTCTCTCTCTCTCTTTCTCTCTGTCTCTCAGTTCCTTTCAAAGGGCCTTATTGGCATGGGAAACATGTTTACGTTGCCGAAGAAATTGAAATGGATAATAAACAGAAGTAAAAATTAACACGAAACATTACACTCACAAAAGTTTCAAAAGTATAGAGACATTTTAAAAGTCATTATGTTTATGTACAGTCTTATAACGATGAGCAAATAGTTAACCTCTCTGGGATATGTGGGACACTAGCGTCCCACCTGGCCAAAAGCCAGGGAAAATGCAGAGCGCCAAATTCAAAATAAATGACTATAAAAACTTTCATTAAATCACACATGCGAGATAACAAATTCAAGCTACACTTTTCGGCTTTTCGGCGAAAGAAAACGATTCTAACATCTGAGGATAGCACCATAGTAAACAAAGAGAAAAGCATATTTCAACCCTGCAGGCGCGACACAAAACGTAGAAATAAAAACATAATTCATGCCTTAACTTTGACGAGCACTCAATATGTTGTTTGTTGGCACTCAATATGTCCCATAAACATCACAAATGGTCCTTTAGTTAGATTAATTCTGTCGATATATATCCAAAATGTAAATTTATTTGGCGCGCTTGATCCAGAAAAACACCGGTTCCAACTTGCGCAACGTGACTACAAAGTATCTCAAAAGTTACCTGTAAACTTTGCCAAAACATTTCAAACTACTTTTGTAATACAACTTTAGGTAGTTTTTAACGTAAATAATCAATAAAATTGAAGCTAGGATGATCTGTGTTCAATACAGGAGGAAAACAAACTTAGCATGCTTTCTGGTCACGCGTCTCTATCTAACAGTACACTTCAAGTTACCCTCGTTCAAGATTGCCGTACTTCTTCATTACACAAAGGAAAAACCTCAACCAATTTCTGAAGACTGGTGACATCCAGTGGAAGTGGTAGGAACTGCAAGAAGGTCCCTTAGAAATATGGATTCCCAATGAATACTCATTGAAAAGAGAGTGACCTCAAAAAAAAGAACATCTGAATGGTTTGACCTCGGGTTTCACCTGCTAAATAAGTTCTGTTATACTCACAGACATGAATCAAACAGTTTTAGAAACTTCAGCGTGTTTTCTATCCATATCTACTAATAATATGCATATCTTATCTTCTGGGAATGAGTAGCAGGCAGTTGAATTTGGGCATGCATTTCATCCGGACGTGAAAATACTGCCCCCTGTCACCAAGAAGTTAAAGTACCAAAGGGGAAATAAGTAAACATAAATACAGTGCATTCGGAAAGTTTTCAGACCCCTTCACTTTTCCATGTTTTGTTACTTTACGGACTTATTGAAAAATGTATTAACTTGTATTTTCCCTCATCAATCTACACACAATACCCCATAATGACGAAGCAAAAACTTTTTATAGAAATGTTTTGAACAAAAAAACAACAACTGAAAATTACATTTACATGTATTCAATACTTTGTTGAAGCACCTTTTGCAGGGATTATAGCCTCGTCTTCTTGGGTAGGACGCTACAAGCTTGGCACACCTGTAATTTGGGAGTGTCTCACAGTGTAAAAAACGTATTAGGTGAACAATAGGTAGGTAAAGAAATAAAACAACCGTAAAAAGACAGGCTATATACAGTAGCGAGGCTACATACAGACACCACTTAGTCAGGCTGATTGAGGTAGTATGTACATGTGGATATGGTTAAAGTGACTATGAATATATGAGCAACAAAGAGTAGCAGTAGCGTAAAAGAGGGGTTGGGGGTTGGTGGTTGGGACACAATGCAGACAGCCCGGTTAGCCAATGTGCGGGAGCGCTGGTTGGTCGGCCCAATTGAGGTAGTATGTACATTAATGAATAATTAAAGTGACTATGCATATATGATAAACGGAGAGTAGCAGCAGAGTAAAAAGGGGTTCGGTGGCTCACAATGCGAATAGTCTGGGTAGCCATTTGAGTACCTGTACAGGAGTCTTATGGCTTAGGGGTAAAAACTGTTGAGAAGCCTTTTTGTCCTAGACTTGGCACTCCAGTACCGCTTGCCATGCGGTAGTAGACAGAACAGTCTATGACTGGGGTGGCTGGGGTCTTTGACAATTCTTAGGGCCTTCCTCTGACACCGCCTGGTGTAGAGGTCTTGGATGGCAGGCAGCTTAGCTCCAGTGATGTACTGGGCCGTACGCACTACCCTCTGTAGGATGCTCTCGATGTTGCAGCTGTAGAACCCTTTGACGATCTCAAGACACATGCTAAATCTTTTCAGTTTCCTGAGGGGTAATAGGCTTTGTTGTGCCCTCTTCACGACTGTCTTGGTGTGTTTAGACCATTCAAGTTTGTTTTTGATGTGGACACCAAGGAACTTGAAGCTCTCAACCTGCTCCACTACAGCCCCGTCAATGAGAATGGGGGTGTGCTCAGTCCTCTTTTTCCTGTAGTCCACAATAATCTCCTTAGTCTTGGTTACGTTGAGGGATAGGTTGTTATTCTGGCTCCACCCGGCCAGGTCTCTGACTTCCTCCCTATAGGCTGTTTCGTCGTTGTCGGTGATCAGGTTGTGTCACTGTTGTGATTACACACTGTTGTGCCACTGTTGTGTCATCTGCACACTTAATGATGGTGTTGGAGTCATGCCTGGCCATGCAGTCGTGTGTGAACAGGGAGTACAGAAGGGAACTGAGCACACACCCCTGGGGAGCTCCAGTGTTGAAGATCAGCGTGGCAGATGTGTTGCTACCTACCCTCATCACCTGGGGGCGGCACGTCAGGAAGTCCAGGATCCAGTTACAGAGGGAGGTGTTTAGTCCCAGGATCCTTAGCTTAGTGATGAGCTTTGAGGATAATATGGTTTTGAACGCTGAGCTTTAGTCAATGAATAGCATTCTCACATAAGTGTTCCTTTTGTCCAGGTGGGAAAGGGCAATGTGGGGTGCAATAGAGTTTGCATCGTCTGTGGATCTGTTTGGGCGGTATGCAAATTGGAGTGGGTCTGGGGTTTCTGGGATAATGGTATTGATGTGAGCCATTACCAACCTTTCAAAGCACTTCATGGCTGCAGACATGAGTGCTACGTGTCTGTAGTCATTTAGGCAGGTTGCCTTTGTGTTCTTGGGCACATGTACTATGGTGGTCTGCTTGAAACATGTTGGTATTACACACTTAATCAGGGACATGTTGAAAATGTCAGTGAAGACACCTGCCAGTTGGTCAGCACATGCCCGGAGCACACGTCCTGGTAATCCGTCTGGAACCGCAGCCTTGTGTATGTTGACCTGTTTGAAGGACATACTCACATCGGCTATGGAGAGCGTGATCACAGTCATCCAGAACAGCTGATGCTCTCATGCATGCCTCAGTGTTGCTTGCCTGGAATCGAGCATAGAAGTGATTTAGCTCGTCTGGTAGGCTCGTGTCACTGTGCAGCTCGCAGCTGTGCTTCCCTTTGACTTGTCCCGAAGCCACTCCTGCGTTGTCGTGGCTGTGTGCTTAGGGTAGTTGTCCTGTTGGAAGGTGAACCTTCGGCCCAATCTGTGGTTCTGAGTGCTCTGGAGCAGGTTTTCATCAAGGATCATGAGTTCAATCTTGGTTTCATCAGACCGAAGAATTTTGTTTCTCATGGTCTGAGAGTCCTTTCGGTGCCTTTTGGCAAACTCCAAGTGGACTGTCATGTGCCTTTTACTGAGGAGTGGCTTCAGTATGGCCACTACCAGAAAAGGCCTGATTGGTGGAGTGCTGCAGGGATGGTTGTCCTTCTGGAAGGTTCTCCCATCTCCACAGAGGAACTCGGAGGCCACTGAGTTCTTGGGGACCTTCAATACTGCAGATCGGTGCCTCGACACAATCTTGTCTTGGAGCTCTACGGACAATCCCTTCGATCTCATGGCTTGGTTTTTGCTCTGAAATGCACTGTCAACTGTGGGACTTTATGTAGACAGGTGTGTGCCTTTCCAAATCATGTCCAATCAATTGAATTTACCACAGGTGGACTCCAGTCAAGTTGTAGAAACATCTCAAGGATGGATCATTGGAAACAGGATGCACCGGGGCTCAATTTCGAGTTTCAAAGGGTCTGAATACTTATGTAAATCAGGTATTATTTTTTTGCTAAATGTTCGAAGACCTTGTTTTTGCTTTGTCAATATGGGGTATTGTGTGTAGATGAGAAAAAAAATATGTAATCCATTTTTGAATAAGGCTGTAAGGTCTGAATACTTTCTGAATGCGCTGTATGGGTTGTATTTACAATGGTGTTCGTTCTTCACTGGTTGCTCTTCTCTCTCTCTCTCTCTCTCTCTCTCTCCCCGTAGTGCACTATTCATCTTTCTATCTCAATAGAGAAACTTTATCATCATAGTCACACCGATGAAAAGGTATAGAAATTGATTTAGCTATTTGTATTTGATATGTTCTTTAACTTTGAATGTTGAACCAGTCAAGACTGTGTAAGACAGGAGAGGGAAAAGAAGGGAACTGAAGAGTCAGAGAGAGGAAGCTGAGGGCAAACTCACTATTCATTTACATAATCTGGGTAGAAATTTAATTACCACTTATAGCCAAAATGTAGATACATTTGGTCCCACCATCATTAGGTATAATTGCCCCAATGCCCTCTGTCCCAGTGCACACATTTGATGCCATGTTATGTAAGGCTGGCATATGCTGTGTGTGTCCCCTGTTAGTGTTGTGAAGGGATCTGACTTTCTCCATTACAGTAGTCAGTACTCACGGTCTGGTCTATCTTTTTGATGCTATGGTAAAGACATGCCTGTTAGCTCCATGTTCCTAATTTGATCTGGGATTTACCATACAAGCTATGGTAAATATGGTTTGTGAATGAGGTTTGACATTTCTAACGGTGCTGGGTGTGTTTGGGCAGAGAATAAAGCAAGTGATACCAGTAGAACTACACTGCAAGTCTCATCACTGGGGAAGAGGGGAGGATACAGAGAGAGAGGGAGTAATACATCTCTCTACCTCTACCATCTCTACCTCTACCTCTCTCTCTCTCTCGTGCTATTTCATTTACCTTCTCTCTCTCTCTCTCTCTCTCTCTCTCTCTCTCTCTCTCCCTCTCTCTCTCTCACGCGCTTTCTTTCTCTCTCTCTCTAAAAGCATGTCCTGTGTTATTTTCATTGATCAAGTATGCCCCAGCAGGAAGAGTTCAGCATGATGGGCAGGACTATACCAAAGCAAGGCATTAACCCCATCTCTGTCTCACGTGTGTGTGTGTGTGTGTGTGTGTGTGTGTGTGTGTGTGTGTGTGTGTGTGTGTGTGTGTGTGTGTGTGTGTGTGTGTGTGTGTGTGTGTGTGTGTGTGTGTGTGTGTGTGTGTGTGTGTGTGAGTGTGTGTGTGATTGCATGAATTCATGCATTACTCTGCCATCAATCAGGTAACCGTGGGCCGTCAACTTAAAAAAGAGCAGGAAAGAGGAGGAATGAAAAGGGGGGATGAGATATAGATCAGCCGAAGAGACATACAGCCTTGACGGCTAGCTCTACTTTACTAGGATTTACTGTGTGTGACAAGGATTTAAGCACAGCCAATTATTCTGTCTCAGTCGGGGTTAAGTGGACCAACAGAAGCATGATGGGTATATCACGGCACCAGTCAAACACCAGATGTGTTTTATGAAACAGAAGATGGCGAGATGGGGGAATGAGGGAGGAATGGATTGAGAGGTAAGGAGGGATGAAGGCAACAAAGTGGTGAATTGGAGAGGAACGTAGTCTGCAATCTCAGCAGTGGTTTGTCATCTTGTTTCCAACTGATCCATTTCAGCTTCACTTTTATTGCCCTCCATTTAGCTTTTTTTATTAGTTGGTCTCCCCTTCTACCACTCACTCATTTGGTGGGGTAAAGAGCTCCTCCCACTGACTCTAGGTCCAGTGGTCATTGACTTTCTAGCTACTAAATAAAGATCAGTTTTGGAGAAACGTGATCGTAAACATGTGTCAGCGAGATGTCATGGATTTTTCAAAGCTGTAAGGAGGAGATAGCGTCTCAGCCACATAGTGAGTTCAATTACCCACACCATGCTTACTGTCTGGAGAGGGGCTAGTGCTTTTAAAACTGCAGGGAGCAAACACACACACACACACGGCTGTACTCATACATAGTTGTGTGCGTGCATGTACACGGCAGGCGGGAGAGACAGAAGTAGAAATGAATGAAGGGAGGGATGGGAAGAGGAAGAGGAGGATGAGGAAGAGGAGGAGGAGGAGGAGGAGGAGGAGGAGGAGGAGGTGGGACAATGGGGTGCTAATGGTGCATCAAAAGGTGAGTGAATGGCCACTAACACCAGTCTATACCATAAGCACGAAAATGGATCTTAGTCGTCATCTCTATTACATATAACTTCCCCTTATGGGGACATTAGTTACGTCTAACATGCTGACCAGACCGCTCGCGTTGCGTGTGCGAGCGTTGCAAAAACAGAAAGATTAACTGAGTTTGGACGGTCGTCATGGTAACTATGAAGGTTAGATGCCAATTGCCATATAGTCCAAAGAAGAAAAGGAGAGATGACTAGAAACGATTCGGTTGACCGTTTTATATGTGGATTAATTGTCGGAGTAGAGGACCTTGTGCATTTCAGGTAAAATAACTCAACGTTTATATCCCAGGACAAATTGCCTACCAACATCAAGCTAGCTAAATAGGACAAATTAGCTAGCAACTGAAAGCTAACTAGCTAAATTGCCATAAATGTTTAATGCTTTTCAACCTGTCCCCAAATTAATATAATTGGTTCAGAGTTTGTTTTGATATTTAAACCTGCATGTCGTAATCGTGTTTGGTGTGGGGGGACAAAATACATTTGCGCACGATGACAAACGCGCATGGCTGGTTTGGGTACGGTGTAATGCATTTCATCATATATTTAGTAGTCTGTCATTGTAAATAAGAATTTGTTCCTAACTGACTTGCCTAGTTAAATAAAGGTTAAAAATAAAACATTAAATTAAAGCTGTTTTTAATGTGATGCTTGGAGAAGGCTTTAGGCGTGTGTACTGTACTTGTATAAATGGAACAGCAGATACGGGGGAGCGTATCCAAGGAAATTAGGGGGTTAGTGGGAGGATGATTGTTACCGAGGGGCTGATTGGTGAAAACAAGATGCCTGTACTGTACTGACTGACCTGGATGGAGTGGTGTTATATAGAGTCAACAGACATATTTCTGTCTGGACTGTCAACTAGCATTTTTGGTCTTCCATTCTGTGTCCAGATTTTATGCTTCATAGATGAGATGTCTTTGTAATATCTGTTAGTGCCATTCTGCTTCTGCATTCTGACATCTCTTCATTGTTTTTAACCACCTTGTGTATTTAAAGTGTATTTAAACATCTGCACAGCCCAAACCCACTATATTACAAACATCCTCTGTTCTCTTCTCTGTTCCGCTTTAGTTCTCACTAATGGGACAGACTACATCTGAAATGAGTGTTTCCTTATCACTCAGAAGATCAAAGGAAACATACACAGATTAGAGAGGAGACCGATAACGACCGAGCATCTAGGGCAACGGAACACATATCTCTTCTGCTCTCTCATATCTCTTCTGCTCTCTTTCTCTCTGTCTCTCTCTCTCTCTCTCTCTCTCTCTCTCTCTGTCTTTCTCTCTGTCTTTGTCTTACTCTATATTCACCCTTTTTCCATCATCACTGTGGCAGATGCCGGAATGATCATTTGGCATGCCATGCAAACAGCTTTTCAATTAATGAAACCATGAAATGAATATTTAATGTAAATACCATCTGAACCATACTAAGCAATAACCTTCTGTGCAAAAACAGTTTGTTTGTTTACAGTTTGTTGACTAGTTTGTTGTGTGATGTCATTGTGCAATCATTTTTTCATAAAGCAGGCCTGACATCTGGGTGGAGCTGTCCCTGACAAAAACAAATGTTGGTCGACCAAGAGTCCAAATGTCGAATGTCGAAATGTTTCAAACTATTCAGATCCCTTCACTTTTCCAAATTGTTTGGTTACAGCCTTATTCTGAAAATGATCACATTTTTCCCCCTCATCAATCTACATACAATACCCCATAATGACAAAGCAAAAGCATATTTTTTTTTACATTTGTGCTAATTTATATATATTTTTAAACTTAAATATTACATAAGTATTCAGCCCCTTTACTCTGTACTTTGTTGAACCACCTTTGGCAGTGATTACAGCCTTGAGTCTTCTTGGCTGTAATCACACCGGTATTTGGGGAGTTTCTCCCATTCTTTACAAATCCTCTTAAGGTCTGTCAGGTTGGATGGGGAGTGTATTTTCAGGTCTCTTCAGAGATGTTTGATTAGGTTCAACTCCGGGCTCTGGCTGGGCCACTCAAGGACATTCAGAGACTTGTCCCGAAGCAACACCTGTGTTGTCTTGGCTGTGTGCTTAGGGTCATTGTCCTGTTGGAAGATTAACCTTCGGCTCAGTCTGAGGTTTTGAGCGCTCTGGAGCAGGCTTTCATCAAGGATCTCTCTGTACTTTGCTCCGTTCATCTTTCCCTCGACCCTGACATGTCTCCCAGTCCCTGCCGCTGAAAAATATCCCCACAGCATGATGCTGCCACCACCGTGCTTCACTGTAGGGATGGTGCCAGGTTTCTTCCAGACATGACGCTTGGCATTCAGGCCAACGAGTTCAATATTGGTTTCATCAGACCAGAGAATCTTGTCTCTCATGGTCTGCGTTTTGGTAAACTCCAAGCAGGCTGTCGTTTGTCTTTTACTGAGGAGTGGCTTCTGTCTGGCCAATCTACCATAAAGGCCTGGTAGATTAGTGGTGCTGCAGAGATGGTTATCCTTCTGGAAGGTTCTCCCATCTCCACAGAGGAACTCTAGAGCTCTGTCAAAGTAATCACCGGGTTCATGGTCACCTCCCTGACGAAGGCCCTTCTGCCCCAACTGCTCAATTTCTCCAGGCAGCCAGCTCTAGGAAGAGTCTTGGTGGTTCCAAACTTCTTCCATTTAAAAATGATGGAGGCCAAGGTTTCTTGGGGACCTTCAATAATGCATAATTTTTTGGTAGCCTTCCCCAGATCTGTTCCTCGACACAATCCAGATCTGTGCCCCGGCACAATTATTGTACGGACAATTCCTTTGACCTCATGGCTTGGTTTTTGCTCTGACATTCACTGTCAACTGTGGGACCTTATATAGACAGGTGTGTGCCTTTCCAAAACATGTACAATCAAATTAATGTACCACAGGTGGACTAAAATCAAGTTGTAGAAACATCTCAAGGATGATCAATGGAAACAGGATGCACCTGAGCTCAATTTCGAGTCACATAGGAAAGGGTCTGAATTCTTATGTAAATAAAGTATTTCTGTTTTTTATTTTTTATTTAAAAACCTTATTTGCTTTGTCATTATGGTGTATTGTGTGGATTGCTGAGGATTTTATTGATTTAATAAATTTTTGATTACGGCAGTAACGTTACAAAATGTGGAAAAAGTCATGGGGTCTGAATAGATTACGAAGGCACTGTATAGACACACATCCTATGTGTTTGAATAACATCAACTACATATGCACTGATCTTGGCTGATGCTTTAAGCACACTGTTAGATTAAATAATTAAGACACACAAATTACTCGAGAAAGAGCCCAGTGGTCATACTGTGTTAGTGCCTGTGTGACTGGCACACATTGTCTTGCTCTCCTCGCTACTGCACTGAAAAGGCACCACAGCACAGCAAGTGTTTATTGCGCTGTCCGTGCTGAAGCTGCTACATCATTTCAGCCATTTAGGTTCTTACTTGTTTCTGACTGAAAAGCTATGTTACCGAAATTTCTGATTTGTTTAGGAAAAACATTCCCTATTCCCTCAACCCTTGTTCTCTTTATGTGAAACATGTAAGCAATGCACGCATGATTACAACAAACTCCAAACACAGTAACACATGACAGCAAAATTGATGCGGAGGATGTGAAACTCAAAACGAGCAAATGTTTACTGGTTGCTCAGGCGGGAAAGGCGAAGTCAGATCTGTGGAAGACATTTGACTTAGTTGTGGAAACTACTGGAGATCCAGAAAAAGGAGGGTATAGAAGCAAGCATTAGGTGATTATTATGTGTGCCAAACAGTTGCTGTTAGATTACAATATTATAATTTGTTCTGACCATTTGGAACAATGTAAGAATCACAAGTGTACCAGAGAGTCTATTCTAATGGGAAAAAATATATATAAAGTCTTTATTACAGCAGACTAAAAACAGTTGCATGCATTCGTGATTTGTGGTTTGTTTATTGTTTAGGCACACATTTTCAAAGCTTCCTTTATTTAATTGTAAGACTAAAATGCTTGATTTCACTTCTAAGCATGACTGTCTGGTATTCTGTGTGATGGCATGAAGGAATGAATGATTGATTGATACAGTAGCCTATATACTGTATTGACATGTGGGCCGAAGTAAGTTAGGGTATTAAGACTAAACAGGACACGCTCTTAGGCCTACAGCTCAATGGTGGTTATACAAGTCTACTATACAAAGCCTACTAATGATAACGACATTACTTATTATTATATAATGAGGATCATGATAATAATTGTAGTAATAACAATAAAAAGCAGATCCTGAGTGTGCTCCCGAGTGGCGCAGCGGTCTAAGGCACTGCATCTCAGTGCTAGAGGCGTACCGACCCTGGTTCAATTCCAGGCTGTATCACAACCAGCCATGATCGGGAGTCCCATAGGGCAGCGCACAATTGGCTTAGCGTCGTCTGGGTTAGGGTTTGGCAGAGGTAGGCCGTCATTGTAAATAAGAATTTTGCTCTTAACTGACTTGCCTGGTTAAATAAAGGTGAAATAAAAATAAATAAAAAAGGAGGGTGTAGTGTAGGAGCAAGAGCTGCATGCATGTTATGTGTGACAAACAGGTGCTTTTAGATTAAAATTAAAATGTTCAGCCTGTTTGGAACAGTCTAACCAAAGCTAAATAAAGTATAGGTAATACCAGTCTGTTCTAACTACTTTAAAAAAAAAGCCTTTATTAAAGCATATCAAAGATTGAAAACAGCTGTTGAATTGCTTTATCCGACATTTTTCCGTTGCAACGAGGCTTAGTGCTCACGGAATCAGTAGGCTATTAAATAAACACTTAAACAAGCAACAGAAGCAAGATCTGTCTTCTGTATATATATATGGATGATTTATAAAGCCAGGCATATTTAACAGTTAGGCTATTGATTACAGACCTAATTAGGTTGGTTTCCTCTCTCCTCAATTTTCTTAGACAATTATACTAAGGCAAGGGCTGTTTCTGCGTCTCTGCTGCTGTGCCTCCGCTGCATTATTTTCAATCACAATATGCTAGTTAACTTTGCTATTATGCACATAGCACATAGTAACATAGGGAACGGTGCCAATTCTACCGCACGTTGAGTATAGTTTCAGAACCCCGGACAGCAACTATATCCAATGTGGGAGAAAGCGCATTTGTTCTAAAATAATATTATATTCGGGTTGCACCATTATTTTTTACATAATATAACCATATACAATTTCAGTATCATGTCTTAGAGTGATGGACTGTGCCATCCCCGTGGCCTCCGAGACGGGCGCGAATCAGACAAGTGTCTTGTGCACCATAAAACTGTCTTGTGCACCATAAAACTAAAGAAATCTGTCGCCCAACAGCCTATTGACCAAACAATGGACCAGTCGACTGAATGGGTTCAGCCCTACATTTGGTGCTTGTTTGTGAATGTCGTAATTGTGTTTTATGTGGTTATTTTGATTTAGTTTCAAATGTAGAGAGGCGTTCTGTTTTCTCTGTGTGGTGGTGTTGCTATAGAATGATTTGACTAATGAACTATAAGACTGATAGACAAAGGCACCAGTGCAACAGAAAGCGAGAGGGAAGGGGACATGACGTGATTGATTTGAGGGAAATGGAGGAAGTGTTTAAGAGAGGGAGAGAGGGGAACACAAACGGAGTGAGTTGGAGTAAACCCGTAAAGCTCAAGAGAAAACGGATAGGAAATACAGTAGATGGTGTGAGAGAGAAGGGGATTCGTGAGAGAGAGAGACCAATAGATATAGATGAGGTGAGAGAGAAATAGATATCGAGATATAGGAGAGCTCTCCGCATTTATCTGGCTGCAGCACAACTCCTCACAGAGAAGTGTGTGGAAGTGCTCAATAGCACTCCAGAGCACTCCAGCCATAAATGAAATCTCATGCACACCATCATGATCTTACCATACACATCAGTCGTGGTCCATAACGTAGGACTCATCTTCAATCAACTGTGTAAGTGTTCCGTAAGGCACCATACAATCATCACAATCCGTATAGTCATGCTAACTAGTTCATCTCATTCTGCAGTCAAGAATCATTCATTATATCACAACATCGGACAATGTATGACTTTATCCCCTCAGACACAGCATTAAGGCATTATCTTATGGCATCACTTGAGTCACGCATTAGTGTATGTGTCTAGGGCAGACGGTGTGGTTCATACACTACGTGGTGTTTCAGAACCACTTGAGTCAAGCATTCGTGTGTGTGTGTCTAGGGCAGGCGGTGTGGTTCAGACACTACGTGGTGTTTCAGAACCACTTGAGTCAGTGTAACCCCTATGGTTCTGGCCTTGTCTGTCTGCTGCTATTTCTGCTCTCTCCTTTCTGCCATCTAAATTAGAAGGGTTGTACTAGACACAGCAGAGACCTAGATGAAGAGGAATATACACTCCCTCCCTCCTTTCCACTCCCTCTTGCCCCCAAAGTAATGGTAACAGCTATTTGTTCATTAGCTTCCTTAGGTAGCCCCAGTCTCCAGGAGCACTCTGTAATATAGAGCATGCACACACACACACACACACACACACACATACGCAGCACACACCCCCACCTTTTTCCTCCCTCGCTCTCGCTCTCCCACTCACTCTGTTCTTTCCATTTCCATGTAATTAGGCTAATTGAGTTTTGTGTTGTGGATGAGTCTGAAGCTCAAACACACTAACAACTCTGCCTCTCAGCACCGCAACCTCGCCTTGCCTCGCTCCTCGGCTGGCACAGTCCTTTTCATCACAGAGACGGATATGGGGAGAGAGAAGAGAGGGAGGAGAAAATGACAAGCAGATCAACATGGATGCCTGCTTTTAACATTATTTGAAGACTGTGTATGTTACTGTACAACACACACAAACTTAAGCATGCACGCACGCGCGCGTGCACACACACACACACACACACACACACACACACAGGGAGGGACAATCACTTGACTATATGAATAAATGTAAGGGAAAGAGTCAGCTCTTTTAGATCTGTGTGTCTCAGATATTGCCCTTCTCTTTCTATCACTCCCCCCATCTCTTCTCTCTTTATCCCTCCTTTTTAGGCTAATTTGAATAACTCTTCGCTGTGCTGTAAGCGCAATTTCAAAGAAACACGCTTTACTGGCCAAGAAGCATAGCTGCACTCTCACAGAAATCCCTCTCATTCCTCCAGTGACTATACTAGGGGTCAAGTCTCTACGCAACCCCAGCCCATGTGTTGTGAATGGCAGGGTGGACTTGGTATTTTTGTGGCCTGTTGTATTGTTAATTTCCTGGTGCCCTTGTCTTGGATAACATAATTCTTCCCCAGTCACCTCAGATTACTCCATCCATGACAGAGATGGGTTATTCATCGTGAAAACTGATGACAAGAGGATTTTCCCTGTCACCACCTTGAGTGAGTGTGTGTGTGTGGGTGTGTGTGTGTGTAGGTGTGTGTGTAGGCGTGCGTGCAACATTGATTGTCCACAGAACATGCATTACAATGATGCACGGACAAGCAACCTTCCCAAGACGTCTAACTGTTTGTCTGGGTGCTGTCTGAGTACCTGCGTAGACCTCTCCATCTCATTAGCTACATTGTGGAACACAATGTTAACTGCTATGTTAAGTGTCCTGTTGAGGCGTGTTAAAGGATCTTAAAGCTGATTGGAGGGCGCAACAGGGACAGCAGGTTCATGGTGCTCCAGACTCAGCCCCGCCCCTACGGACCAGGACCTGCCAATCAACACAATGGCTGTTAAGGATGAACAATGGCCCTTGCCGACCGGGCTCTCTGTCTCTTTGATTAGAGAGAGCTGTTAACACAGAGTTGATCTTCTGCCCACTGAAAACGTACGCTCTGAGCCAACTGCAAACAAGACAAGGTTACTATAGGATGTGTTGAGTTAATATGTGCTGCTCTGTGAATAGAACCTAATTCCATAGAGTGAGAGGTAATATAAGAGGCATTTAGAGAGTACACTCTCCTATTCCTGTTGACTACAGAGAGTAAGACCTCATCCCTGGAGAGACCAGCCGTAGGGTCATACAGACAAAGAACATTATATCTCTACTTAGCTCTTATCCTATAGAGGGAACCGCTTGGCTAGAACTTTGGGACGGGCCCGGTTCTCACTTTATGAGGTGTCTGAGAGACCCACAGTAAGCAGGGAGGTAAAGGCATGCAGAGAACATTACTCTATCTTGACTCCGTGGAGGCTTTTTCATCTCAAGGGAGACAACAGCAGAGAAGGATCGGTGGGACAAGGCTGCGTCTTCTGCATATTCTCATTACCACCAGAGGCACCTTGGAGAGAGCAGCAATATATGGGAGACGGAGAGAGATGGAAACTCCATAAAGTAAAATGGATAGGTGTGAAAATGGATCCCTAGGGAGGACAGAGATGCAATAGAGAGTGAACGTGACTGAGGCACACACACACACACCACAGCGTCTAAACCCCAGGGGAGGTGATGAGATAGTAGACTAGGTGATAGAAGGGAGCCCCTGCTAAGAACAGATGGAACACAGAGTACGAGTTAGTTTAGACCTAAATGGAAAAATGGATTGGAGGAGATTGCAGACCATGCAGTCAACAAAGGATAGAGATTCAGGAGGAAACCCTAGTGGACTTCTATCCCTTCTAATCTAGACACAGAGATGGAGAGGACGAGAGAGGGACAAGGAGAGACGAAACGCTAACATCGTGATAAGAGTGATAGCTACATTGATTTTGGTGCTGCATCCCCAGAGGGAACATATAGTAATGCAGAGTGACTTGACTTACTGTAAACATTCAGGAAGTAAATAACCAGCAGCCTCTTGTCATGGTGACAGGCAGCGTTGGGTGACCAGGCAAAGTTACACAACTCCCACCTTCACCAGCAATAATCTAACTGGGAGGAGGAGGGAGTCTGTAACCTGTAAACAAGGCACTCTAGCTTACACAGGAATCCCAGTAACCTGTCTCCGTCCCTCCATCACTTCTCCCTGTCATTCAGAGTTCATCAACAGAGACAGTACAACCTACTCCCTCACCATACAGTTACCATACTATATACTCAGTACATTTACATTACATTTTAGTCATTTAGCAAATGCTCTTATCCAGAGTGACTTACAGGAGTGAGTTCATACAGCATTCAGTGGCAGCAGTATTTCTTTGTCTATGGACTATAGATTGAATAGCATATGCACATCAAACTTATCAGGTACCTGTCCGCAACTCTGGTAGGCTCCCATGGTGATTTAATCAGAAGCACAAAAAAAATATTTTATTTTCGAGTTGGATCTTTCTCAGGTCAACTTGGAAAACAAAGTTGTATTTTTTGTGCGTCTAATTAAATCACAATAGGAGCATCCCAGAGTTGCGGACATTCCTTTTTTTCTTTGATTCTCATAGACAGCCAGTCATTTAAAATGGCCTTCATCCTCATTGAGGCTGGCTGCTGTAGTGTAGTGTATAGGCTTAGAATTAGGCTGAATTCAGAATATTTGGAAAAAGCCTAAATATGTTTTTTCAATACCGTCAATGGCATTGAAACGATTTATTTTGAAGTGTTTTAACACATTTTAATATTTGTAGCTACTTTTTAAATAAATACATACAGTCAACTTGTGTAATACATAATTCATTCTTCATTTCACCTTTCACATTATTAGGAGGCTTAGGTAGTCCCCAGTCACGTGTCACATGGTGTTTGTTTACAAGCACACGATGACGAGAGACCAGAGCCTTGTGAGTCACTCAACCAAATATTTGCCAGATATCTTGTAACTATTAAAGTTAACTGTCTAAAATGTGCTAAATGCTCTGCAGTTACTGATTTAGTAGCTGGTTATGTCACGCCCTGATCTGTTGCACCTGTCCTTGTGATTGTCTCCACCCCCTCCAGGTGTCGCTTATTTTCCCCACTGTATTTATCCCTGTGTTTCCTGTCTCTCTGTGTTAGTTCATCTTGTATGTTCAAGTCAACCAGCGTGTTTTTTCCCGTGCCCCTGCTTTTCTATTCTCTTTTACTAGTCCTCCCGGTTTTGACCTTTGCCTGTTTTTCTGGACTCCATTCCCGCCTGCCTAACCATTCTGTCTGCCCTGACCTCAAGCCTGCCTGCCATTCTGTACCTCTGGAACTCTGAACTGGTTTTGACCTTTTGCCTGTCCACGGCCATTCTCTTGCCTACCCCTTTTGGATTGAACATCTTGGACTCTAACCATCTGCCTCCTGTGTCTGCATTTGGGTCTCACCTTGTGCCCTTATAGTTAGCTATCTTTTTCCAAAACCAAGCATTTGCTTGGAAACAGCAGAAAATGCCCTCCCGGATCAAGGGCCTAGCTGGCTAATATTTGTTAAGTCTCTACTCTCCTCTCGTCGACTCTCCAATCAGACTTCAAGGCCTGCACTCATCTGTTTGGGTTACCCACATTTCCCTGTTTCTGATTAAACAAAGGAAGTGCTCTAAATTAGCTTTGAATGTTGGTATAGTGCTGTGATTGAGAGTGTCTGAGTGCCTGTACTTGTTTGTGTATTTATGTGCATACATGTGCTTGTCATTCACACACAACCATAAAAAAAAAACTCTAGTGCTGCTGCTGTTTATATCTCATATGATTCCTAGAATTACAATTACAACACAGAAGCTGAACGGCATCATTAAAAGACAGCTCTTGTCTTGAGTCGTTCAGTAGGAGGTAAACATTAATTACCTATAACTAGGGCGAACCACATGTCCTGGATTGTGTGGGACAGTTCTGCATTTTGGCCCTTTGTCCCACATCCTGCAACCAAACCAATTTTATTGGTCACATACATATATTTAGCAGATGTTATTGCGGGTGTAGCGTGTGTTCCTAGCTCCAACAGTGCAGTAGTACCAAACAATTCACAAAAATACACATCTAAAAGTCAAAGAATGAAATTAAGAAATATATCAATATTAGGACGAGCAATGTCGGAGTGGTGTTCACTAAAATACAGTAGAATGGAATACAGTACATACATATTAAATGAGTAAAGCAGTATGTAAACATTATTAAATTGACCAGTGATTCCATGTCTATAGGGCAGCTGTCCCTAAGGTGCAGGGTTGAGTAGCTAGGTGGAGGCTGGCTAGTGGTGGCTATTTAACAGTCTGATGGCCTTGTGATAGAAGCTGTTTTTCAGTCTCGGTCCCAGCTTTGATGCACCTGTACTGACCTCGCCTTCTAGATGATTGCGGGGTGAACAGGCCGTGGCTCGGGTGGTTGATATCCTTAATGATCTTTTTGGCCTTCCTGTGACATTGGGTGCCGTGGGTGTCCTGGAGATCCGGCTGTGTGCGTGCCCCTGGTGATAAGTTGGGCAGACCGCACCACCCTTTGGAGAGCCCTGCGGTTGCGGGTGTTGCAGTTGCCATACCAGGCAGTGATACAGCCCAACAGGCTCCTCTCAATTGTGCATCTGTAAAAGTTTGTAAGGGTCTTAGGGGCCTAGATAGATTTCTTCAGCCCCCTGAGGTTGAATAAGCACTGTTGCGCCTTCTTCACCACTCTGTCTGTGTGGGTGGACCGTTTCAGATTGTCAGTGGTGTGCACGCCGAGGAACTTGAAGCTTTTCAGCTTTTTCATTGCGGTCCCTTCGATGTGGTTCTGTCTCGTCATTGTTGGTAATTGGCCTACTACTGTTGTGTCATCTGCAAACTTAATGATTGAGTTGGAGGCGTGCGTGGCCACGCAGTCATAGGTGAACAGGGAGTAAAGAAGGGGGTGAACACACTTCCTTGTTGGGCCCCGGTGTTGAGGATCGACGAAGTGAAGGTGTTGTTTCCTACCTGCACCACCTGGGGGCGGACCTTCTGGAAGTCCAGGACCCATTTGTTCAGACCCATGGCCTCGAGCTTAATGATGAGCTTGGAGGGTACTGTGCTGTTGAATGCTGAGCTATAGTCAAGGAACAACATTCTTACATAGGTATTCGTCTTGTCCAGATGGGATAGGGCAAGAGGAATACCTATGTAAGAATGCTGTTCATTGACTGTAGCTCAGCATTCAACACCATAGTAGCCACCACCAAACCACCAAGCCACAACAACACTCCACCATAATCAATAGCTGATTGATTAAATTAGTCAGTCAGCAGCACAGCCATGGAACTGGTCCAAATCAATTTAAATGTCCCTATTGAAAACACCCTGGATGTTTTCAGACGCATCTCACCGTGGGGGGCATTAGGCTGTCCAGCCACTCCGAGACTTGATATTCACGGTTCATTCTTGGGTTGGTTGATTGACCCTTACCACATTGTTAGTGATTTGCTCCATGACCTTCGTCCCTTTTGTCCTTTATAAGGGCCCTGTTGACGTGACCAGGTAGGTCGTCTGCTGTCGATACAAGGATGTCATCTGGCCGCAGAGGAAGAGGGATAGGTATTCAAAGCTGGATGGGGTTTTAGGTACTTTGGGAGAGAGCATGTAGAATGTATTTTCTGTTACATGATGGCTTTTCTTCGTATGAATACATCACACAACATTGTTTGGTTAATTGTCAGGGTCCCACAATGTTGTTTTGTCTGGCTGTGCAATACAGATATTGAATGTGGAATGTGTTTTGTTAAATGAAGTCCTTAAATGAAGTCCTTCAAATTATGAAATGTCGTTTGACTCAAACATACTGGTAATTGTAATTCACACAATTAAGAGTATGAATATCCTGTATGCATCTGCATGTGCCTGCCTGATTTGAGAAATGTGTTCATGATGCAATCGATGTATCTATTTTCAATGTGCTTAATTGCTACTGCAACACTGACAATGCAGATCCATCTGTCCATCGATCTGTATTGTCTGTTCAGGGTTCACTATCTATCCATCCATCCATCCATCATTCCATCCATCCATCTACCTCCTATCCATTCTTATTCAATTGTAGCTCTGTGAAGGAAGACAGAGGAGGGTGTGTGTGAGCTAGTTGAGAGTGGTGCCCTCGGAGACCTTTCTATGCTGGTGTCCTTTCCTGTATTGATTGCTGTGCAAAGTGTAACAGTGTAACTTCCTCTAACGCTCAGGTGGCGCTGTGCTCTCCAACACCTCTTATTTGGACCCCTGGAGAAACATTTCTAAGAGTAGTGTAGTTGAGGACACACACACTCTCGCACGCACACACACGCACAGATCTCTCATCTCCCGAACAGGACGCTGTCCCTCTAACAGGAAGTGTTGCGTTGGCGATAACCCCGGGCACAGGAAGTGACCTCGTCGACGTGGCCTGTGGAGAGGCTGGGTGGGAACGAGTTGAATGCATGATTCCTCTGTCTGAAAGCTGGCCTATGATATTGTGGTGGTGAAAGTGTTCCTTAACTGCCTTCGCACTGAATACAGTACAGTTTGTTTTTGAGGTCCTCAAGCTGTTTGTGTGTGTGTCTGCATCAGAGACATTGGAAGGTGAGAAATTAAGAAAGAGAGGGAATGACGAGAGTAAGAGAGAGACAAAGTTCTCTAGGTCAGGAAGAAAGAGTCTGCCAGACAGCAAAAAGGTCAAAAGTGAGAAATAATAACATGCAAAACAGACATGATACACATTAGAGAGGTAGGTGACCGAAGTAAGAATATCACATTACTGTCTTTACACTGTAAACTTTGTCAGGTTAATCTGTGCATACAGAAGAACCTAACTAAATGACAGAACAATGTGAATAATACTGTTTGTTGTGGCATACAGTAATGGATGCTCTCCCAGTCTGAAGAGAGAACACTATACACTCCTATACACCCAATCCACACATTGGAAACATTGTTCTTTTTCTCAACTTAAGTTCATCTTACATCTGGGAGGGGGTCTGTACGTCCTGTTGTGTGTCCTCTGAATACCTTGTTAAGTGAAGATACGTGCATTTTTTTAAAGCTTCTGGCCGTTTTTCAACATCGATCTGTAAGGAAGTGAAACACGTAACTTGGACAAATACTTAGTGGTCACATCAATCGCTTTTTCTGTCAAAGCAGTATTTTGAAGTCCACACAGGATAGCTAGTATTTGTTGTCCCTGCAGTAACTGATACTGGGCTGTTTTAGCTCATAGCTCTACTCTGGATCCTTGTCTACTTACATGCTGACCACACTGCTCAAGTCACATGTGCGAGCAAAATAAATGTACACATACATGTTATTCAATCATTGCACCCACTCTGATCGCGCGCGCCAATGAACGTCTGCGTAGCCAGGCGCTAAAATAGAACTTGATTCTATTTGTGATGCTTTTTGCGCTGCAAGTCTCCCCTCTCCCATCTCCTCATTGGTTTTTAGGAGCATATACCCACGTGGGTATTTGAAAGATGAACTGAGGTCCACACTCCAGTCCAGTTGGTAATGCACCTTAAAGTTGGCTGCCAACTGCCATATAAAGTCCAGAGAAGAAGAAGAATCCTGAAGGAGGAGAGATTACTAGAAACAAACTCGGTTTACCATTTTATTTGTGGATTAATTGTCTGAGTAAAGGACCTTGTGCATTTCAGGTAAAATAACAACCTAATGTTTTTATCCCAGGACAAATTAGCTAGAAACAGCAAGCTAGCTAGCTAAATTGCCATAAATGTTTAATGCTTTTCGACCTGTCCCCAAATTTCTCTCTTCCTCTCTCACTCTCTCCCTCTCTGCTGTTGATAGATACCACCTAGGTCATTGCACGTCATTGATATTGATTTAGGTTCGATACCATCAGAGGGCAAAAGCTACTTTACAGAGGCCAGGTGTGTGTGTATGCTAACACGTGTTTATGCTTTTGTGTCTATTCTATGCTCCCATGTCCTTTAGTGAGAGCAAGTGTTTGGATGAGTCCTTTAAGTGTCCTCTCCCTAAGATCTCTACATTACATCTTTCTATGTCTATCCACTCTCTCGCTTCTTCTCTCACTCTCTTTCCTCTCCTCCGTGGGCTGTAGTTCCCAGGGTTTTAGTGGATGCGGATCAGATTCCCGTTGAAGTTCCTCAGCCCTCCGGTCCTCTATGATCCAGCCAGGGAATTACAGGCAGATGTGCCTCAGTACTTTAAACCACACAGTATGGCCTCCCGCTCCCTTTCATTTTCTCTCTTTTCTCACTCTTTGTCTCTCTTTCTCCATCTCGTATCTCTTTTTGTCTCTCTTCTCACTCTTTCTTTTTTCTGTCTTTCTTTCTATTTTCTGTCTTTCTCTCGCTCTTTCTCTGTGTTTTTGTTTCTCTATCAGCTATTTCAGTTTTGCTCTCTCTTTCTTAATTTCTCTTTTTCTCACCCAGTCTGAGGGTTAATAGCTCGACATCTTACCTCTGTAATGGCCCTAATCCCTCTTAGCTGTAGTAATGTTTAGTAACTTTTACCTCATATTCCTCTGTGTGACCGTGTGTGGATGTGTGTGTCCTTGCTTGCCCGTGTCTGTGTTTATTCCTCTGTGTGTGTGTTTTTATTTTCTTGTCACTTACAGACATGGTGTGCATCGAACTCCAGGGAATCAACAGTTGTTGAATTTGTCTCGCTCGCATGTTGGACTTGCTCATTTCCCGTTGGTTAATCGACTTGGACTTGCTTCTCAAAAACACACACAGCACAAATTCATTTCTGCATACATAGTGCCTCATCAGAAGTGCCGTTACAGGGTAAAAATGCATAGCAATATTTTTATTGGGTAAAGCACACTTCATAGTTTTCTTATGAATATTCTGCATTGTATCATCCTTATTTCTGTCTCCCATTGGTGGCCAATCTGTTTGTGAGATGCACACAATATGTCTGTCCTGCTGTTGACTCTTCCTTTGTATGTAGGCCTACCCACACAGAGGCAAATAGACTTAACGTATCTGTATGGTTGTAAAACCCCCAAACCTCCTCAAAGGCCGATTAACCCCCCAGCCCCTTCTATTCTCTTTTTCCTTCTCTCCATTCACGTGAGAGCCACATGTTTTCACCATCCCTGACTCAGACAGGTATAACGTTCTGCTAGTAAAGTGCTGCATTACTTGGCCACCTCTTTTCTTTCTCTCCCTTCTTTCTCTCTTTTCACAACACTCTCCATTTTCCACTTCCTCATCCCCCTCTCTCCCTTGGTTAGGGCATTTACTGTATCTTCCTAACTTTCTGTCCACTTGTCACCTCTGCTACCTCTGTCCCCCACTCTCTTTCTGTGCCAGTAGAGGCCTCAGGAAGTGGGTGGGTGCTGAGTTAGTTTAGCGAACGGAGCAGGGCCTGAAAAGAGGGAGAGGGAAGGGGAGGAGGTGTAGGAAGGGAGGATGCTGATTAAAATAATAAACTGCTGCTGGAAAGAGCCGAGCCACTGGCAGGAGTGAGGGAGAGAAAGAGACCCGGAGAGGAAGACAGGGATAAAAAAAAAGAAACGCTGAGGTAGAAAAATAGTTGGTACTCTACTCAAAGGTTCCTCAAAGCAGTGTGAAAGAGGACGAGAGAAGAGGAAGAACAACTGCTCCCATTACTACTCTGCAAGGAGATCTGCAGTGGACAGGAACTTCTCTGCAGAGCTCCATTACATAGAGACCAGCTTGCCAGACTCTCTCTCCAGGATCGTGATTCTGATCTGGGGCTTCAATCATTGGACACGTGGCCTGGGGCTCCAGAGGAGAAGGAGACATTCTTTCACTAACTGGCCCTGCCTTGGCTGTGAATAGAAGGGTGTGAGAGGGAGTCCAGGCTGGGGCAGGGGGCTAGTAGTAGGGCTAAGACTGCATGGCCCTGTCTCTCTCTGTGAGAGTGTGTCTGATGTGTGTTTGTGTTTCCTCCGCAGTGTGTTAGCATTATCTTAGTAAGAGAGGAATGAGAGGTCGGCAGACCGTGTGCCCCTTTGTGTTGCCTCCTGTCACCTGAGTGTGTTTGTGTGTGTGTGCAAGGATAGTGTGTTTTTTATCTGAGTAATTGAGAACAAACACTCGTCCCTACCACGGGTTGGAGTGTAAACCTCTTCCTTACTGACCGGAAAAGCAGTGGAGGAAGGGAGAGAAAAAGGGAAGGAATAAGAGGAAAAGTTTGAACATTTCTTCAGATTCTTAGTCTTTCCACCTCAGTCTACAAGCCTCTCTTGACAGCACTTGGATAGTTCCCTCCAGTCTCCAGACCTCTACCCTGACCCCTGGAATTCTATCCCAGCTCAAGGACTTCTTCCCCAGCCTACAGACCACCTCAGACAGCCTTTCACCTCCTACATCCTACCCAGCCTCAGCCCAGCTCTCAGGACATCTAACCCCAGGCTTGAGGCATGATAGCAGGATAGCTACGGCTCCCTTCTTAGCCTATGTTCCATTGAGGAGGATGCTTCTATCATCTAGCCGAGCAGGGCGAACACACACACTGACACACACACGGCGACTAGGGGTATGTGAAGTGTGTATGTCGCCGGGTTGGATAGCCCGACTTTGTGTTTTGAGCGCTAGATTTAATAGTATTTGTATTTTGAGAACTGTTTTTGACCATATTTGGAATGGATTTGATTGCGGTTCAAGTCCTGACCTTGACCCTGTTTTGAAAGCTGGGTTTGACCGTAACCACTGGAGGACTACCCTAACCCCAGCGACCCTTCTGTGCCTTTTGTCCTCTGTGACCTCAGAGACGATGTAGAAGTGAGGGGGAGGGGGAGGAGACTCATCCTAGAGCCGAAGATGATTGGCTTGAACTTCACCTTGCAAGAGCTCCTCAGGAAATTTGAAGAGGTAGATTTGAGATGTTTGACACCTATTTGAGCTCCTATTGGGACAAACTGATCGGAAAGGTTGTTTCTTTGTGATGCCATAGATGAAAGCCCAGCCTCATACTAATTCACTGTAGTCTCTGTAGTCAAACACTCCCCCTCTCTCTCTCCCTCCCTCTCTCCCCTCTGTCTGTGTACTATAAAGTGGGGCAATCTGAGTGAGTCTGAGGTTTATGAAGTACAAGGAGTTATTATTGAACTCATTAAAGCTTTTGTCAAGGTAGCAACATTATTTGAGTGCCCAGAGCGTGGAGGGGTACAGCTAGTCTGCAGCAGAACACATGGGGAGGCTGAGATTCCTTCAAGTGCTCTGGTCTCAGATGTCTGGAACGCTGTAGTGCTTCATTTTTTGTCTTGCTAGAGGTATGCCACTTCTGTCCAGTATTTGTTCACCAAAGCTGCTAGTTGATGTCCAACAGTTCTTTTAGTTTATTTTGTGTGTGTGTGCTTGTGTTCACATGTGTGTTTGTCAGTCAGCCATTCTGATAGGTACAGCTCTAATGCCTTGTTCCTCTTCAAACCAAAATAGGTGTAACATTAGGCCTCCTGGGGACAGTGTCCGCTGTCTGGGCTGCTCACAGCCAGCCAATCTCCCATTCGTTAATGGGTGTGTGACAGGGACACATCAATTATCCACTATCCTTATGCTCCTTCTGTTGCTTTGTGTCTGAAGAGCAAGAAAATACACGGCTTTGGTAGAGGATGTGTGTGTGCCCCAGCTATCATTTGGACATGTTTCATCTAATCCTAAACACAGTGGAGGTATTGTATCGTTTTTCAAGTAGCGGATCAGCCATGGAATGTCTAGAGGAGTGTGTGTGTGTGTGTGTGTGTGTGTGTGTGTGTGTGTGTGTGTGTGTGTGTGTGTGTGTGTGTGTGTGTGCTCACTGCTGAAATTGCAGCCACATGTGACACTCATCTACAGTGTCCTTGTAAGAATAAAGCTGGAAGGTGTGTGTTTATCCCACATGAGTACCTAAGCTTGGGTTGAGGAAACATGCTTTTCTCTCTCTTCATATTTTGTCCCTCTCTCAAAGTAGCCATTCATGGTGGCAGCACTCAATGACTAGACTATTTGATGCCACAAAGATGTTTGAGTATGCATGTGCACGTGTCACCTTTGCCACCACTCAATGAGAAGGCTATTTCATTGTGTGCGTGCGTGTGTGCGTGTGTGCGTGTGTGTGTGTGTGTGTGTGTGTGTGTGTGTGTGTGTGTGTGTGTGTGTGTGTGTGTGTGTGTGTAATCCAAGCATCACCTCGGAAGAAAATTGTTAGAGGAAAATCACTTTGGGAATGAGCTGGAACACATCCAACTGACTCACCGGCACAATGCCTCTCTCTTTCTCTCTCACTCTTTCTCACACTCACTCTGAATTATTTCTCGATATGACCTTTAGTCATTTGATTTGTGGTGGGGAGAAAATTTACTGTGATGGCGAGAGATTCATTGTAGGGCCATTCACCTCTATCCCTTGTGAAAATAACTGACTTCCTCCTTACACTAGGCTAGTTGAGAATAGTCTGCCGCTGTTCCAATGAATTTGTTTATTTTCTAACGGTTCCTGGAGAGCTACCCTCCTGTAGGTTTTCACTCCAACCCCAGTTGTAAATAACCTGATTCAGTTCATCAACCAGCTAATTGGTAGAGTATTAGTATTAGTATGGAAACCCACAATGCTTGGTTAGTGTGTGGAGGGGGTTTCGAATGAATTGGTTCTCTATTGGGAGGCAGAGGAGTTTGAAATGCATTTATTTTCCAAGAGTCCTGAGTAGGTAGAGTACATTTAAAAGATGTTTAAACTGCTCTGCCCTCTTTGCTTCTCTAGCTGTCCCTCCACACTCGCATGACCAGCTAGCACACTCATACGGCTCTCTCTCCATCATTCTCTCTCTCCTTCACCCCTCTCTATTCCCACCATTTTAAAGCTAATAGAAAATGACAAGCCAAGTATTTTGTTGGTTTGATTTTACTATTCAATTATATGTGTGAAGCTCTGTACTTTATGTAACACTGTAATAATAACACAGACTTGTTCAAACTCAAACCTCTCTCTGTTTCTCTGTAGGATATCCAGGCAGAGATCGATGCCCATAATGATATCTATAAGAGTGTGGACGGGAATAAGCCCAAGATGGTCAAGTCCCTGGGGACGTCTGAGGAGGCAGTGTTTCTGCAGCACCGACTGGACGATATGAACCAGCGCTGGAGCGACCTCAAGACCAAATCTGCCAACATACGGTCAGTCCCATAATACTAAACAACACATCTTTGCTAACATAATACGGTCATTACTGTAATATACTGATAACATATGGTCAGTACTGTGCAGACCTGGGTTGAAATACTATTTCTCAATTGCTTTTACATACATTTCGTAGTAAGTGTTCAGATGTTTTTGTTTTGTTGAAAAGACAAGTAGTGGAATATTGGAATATATTTGTAAATAGGGTATTTATAGGAAATTATAAAAATACGTATTTCAAATACTAGCAGTAGAAGTAGTTGATTCGGGCCACATTATTTTTAAATACTCCAATACACAGAAAATAAGTATTTAACACTAGAACCGCCATAGGGGGAAAATCTGCCCAAAAACAAACAAACGTCCCGCTCCTTCCCTGACTTTTCCTAAATATTTGTATTTTACATTGCTCAGTTGTCAGAATCTTTTAATCACAAACAGAAAAGTATTTAATGCCTGCTTAACAGTTTTCTCCACACCTATTCCTACCTTAACGGGCCAAGACAAATGTGCTGTAGGACGTTGGTAACCAGCCAGGCACTAATGTGTTTCTCTCCTCACTGAATGAATGATGTAAATGGTTGAATAGGCGAGAGAAACTGAAATTGTGCACGTTACAATTTCATTTGGGTGATTTTCCTTCACTCTGCGCTCCGACTCATCCCAAACCATCTCAATTTGGTTGAGGTCAGGTGATTGTGGAGGCCAGGTCATCTGATACAGCACTCCATCACTCTCCTTCTTGGTCAAATTGCCCTTACACAGCCTGGAGGTGTGTTGGGTCATTGTCCTGTTGAAAAACAAATGATGGTCCCACTAAGCCCAAAACAGATGGGATGGCGTATCGCTGCAGAATGCTGTGGTATCCATACTGGTTAAGTGTGCCTTGAATTCTAAATAAATCACAGAGTGTGTCACCAGCAAAGCACCCCCACACCAATACACCTCTTCCTCCATGCTTTACGGTGGGAACCATACATGCGGAGATCATCTGTTCACCCACACAAGGTCTCACAATGACACAGCGTTTGGAACCAAAAATCTCCAATTGGGACTCCAGACCAAAGGACAAATTTCCACTGGTCTAATGTTCATCACTCATGTTTCTTGGCCCAAGCAAGTCTCTTCTTCTTATTGGTGTTATTTACTAGTGGTTTCTTCGCAGCAATTTGACCATGAAGGCCTGATTCACACAGTCTCCTCCGAACAGTTGATGTTGAGATGTGTCTGTCACTTGAACTCTGTGAAGCAATTATTTGGGCTGCAATTTCTGAGGCTGGTAACTAATGAACTTATCCTCTGCAGCAGAGGTAACTCTGCGTCTTCCATTCCTGTGGTGGTTCCCATGAGAGCCAGTTTCATCATAGCGCTTGAAAGTTTTTGCGACTGCGCATGAAGAAATGTTCAAAGTTCTTGAAATTGTCCTTATTGTCTGACCTTCATTTGTTCATTTGTTAAAGTGATGATTGACTATTATATGGACTTGGTCTTTTACTAGGGCTATCTTCTGTATACCACCCCTACCTTGTCACAACACAACTGAAAAGCATTATGATGAAACTAAATTCCACAAATTACCTTTTAAGAAGGCACACATGTCAATTGAAATGCATTCCAGGTGACTACCTCATGAAGCTGGTTAAGAGAATGCCAAGAGTGTGCAAAGCTGTCATCAAGGCAAAGGGTGGCTATTTGAAGAATCTCACATATAAAATATATTTTGATTTGTTAAACACTTTTTTGGTTTTCATGTCTTCACTATCATGCTACAATGTAAAAAATAAAGAAAATTAAAGAAAAACCCTTGAATGAGTAGGTGTTCTAAACCATGTCATAACCATGCTGACTTGTTTGTTGATTAAAGCGTTCAATAAACTGTAATTGGAGCATGTATGCTTTATTTGCCTCTGTTGAGAGTTATAACCATTATGGTGTCACAGAACTCTTCAGGACCTGAACAGTGGAGGAGCGACCACAACCTTGGCATAAGTAAAAAGAGAGATGGAGAGAGTGGAAGATGTTCCGAGAGTGAAAGAGAGATGGAGGGAGAGAGTGAAGGTGGCAGGGGCAAGGTGGAGATGTTGATAGGAGCAAAGGTTGCGAAGGAGAAGAGAAGGTGTGATGAGTAAAGGAGAAAAGTAATATGTGAGGAACAGCGAAGGAAGGTTACAATGTACTGGAAAACAATAGATCAGGAGGTAGATGCAGAGTGAGGGTGAAATATGTTATGAGAGGAGAAGGTAGGAGCAGGTGAAGATCAACACTTCACAGCCTGATAGCCCCAACTACTACTACTAGGGGGCAAAAGAGACACAGATGGAGTGAAATAAGACAGAAGCACTGCAAAGTTCCATAAAGATAACAGCATATTCATAAGAGCACTAGAATTCCCTATAAACCATGTAACTCTGTGTATCTCCATAGGATGGAGGCAAGGCTGAGCTGTCAGCAGGTTGTGCGCGCGTGCGTGTGTGTGTGTGTGTGTGTGTGTGCTGTGTTCGTGCATGCACTGTGCCTGTGCATGCGAGCGCATGGGTGTGTGTGCTGCAATGTGTGTACTCTTTAGAGCACATTATGTCTTAATTACAGTACATAATAATAATGAGTAGCTGCTATGAAACGTTGCTGCTGTACATAATGGTCAGGCGCATTACAGTG
The DNA here is from genome assembly GCF_013265735.2 of Oncorhynchus mykiss. Taxonomy (NCBI): domain Eukaryota; kingdom Metazoa; phylum Chordata; class Actinopteri; order Salmoniformes; family Salmonidae; genus Oncorhynchus; species Oncorhynchus mykiss. The sequence continues at coordinate 38,539,085 of NC_048572.1, forward strand.
AGCGGAGGATGTCAAAACAAAACATTTAAGAACACACACATTAAATAATAATACACATTATGCTGTATATCCATCCCACATACACTCCAGTATAAGTGGTTTTGGCTGCCCTCCAGAGAGAGTAGATTTCCCCTCTAATGCTCACTTGTCTCCAGGTCTTAATGCTTCAAGATGCTGGACAAGAGATATCCAGCAAACTTGCTACTTTGAAATGCGGCCAACTGTAATGGTTGATACACCAATCCACCCCAACCTCACCAGTCTAGCCATGGCCTAACCATGTAATTCTGTTGTAGTATCCACTAGGACTTGTATGGCTGGTTTCACCTTCTGCTTGTATGGAGACACGAACTTAGAGGCCTTGAGGTTTGTGTGTTGCCCTGAGAGTCACACCATGTAAAGACTTAAAAAATGGGACCCGGTGCTTCTCTACTTGCTCACTCAGCATTAAGGAGATAGATTGGGGGGACGGCCAGGCGATAGACTAGAGTCCTGTCCAGGGGGTATTCTTGTGCCTCAGGCTACAGAACCCAGGAGATAGGAGACTCCTGCTTCTCTGAGTCGTTCCGGCACACACTAGGCAATCTAAGACCTGTGCAACTTACTTTTTACATGGAGAGGGAACTGACCATGTCATAACATTCTTGTAACCATGTTTCGACCAGGTTATAACCGTATTGTGAACATATTTTACCTGGGTTGTAATTGTGTTTTAACCATATTTTAACCATGTTATGGCCATTTGTTTCCAGGGCTCACCTGGAGGCGAGTGCGGAGCGTTGGAGTCGTCTTCAGAGCCTGCTGGAGGAGCTGTGGAGGTGGATCTGTCTGAAGGAGAAGGAACTGGCCAAACAGATGCCCATAGGAGGAGATGTCCCCACCCTGCTGCAGCAGCACAACCACTGCAAGGTCAGTACCGTAACACAGCCACTGTACGGTCTGTACCGTAACACAACTTTTACACAGTCATTACCATGCCTGCTTCCAGGAATTGTGTACAGATCCTTGCGACATGGGGCTGTGCATCATCATGCTGAAACATGTGGTGATGGCGGCGGATGAATGGCACTACAATGGGCCTCAGGATCTCGTCACGGTATCTCTGTGCATTTAAATTGCCATCAATAAAATGAAATTGGGTTCGTTGTCCGTAGCTCATGCCTGCCCATACCATAACCCCACCGCCACCATGGGGCACTCTGTTCACAACGTTGACATCAGCAAACCGCTCGCCCACATGACGTACTGCCAAATTCTCGAAAATGACGTCTTATGGTAGAGAAATCAACATTCAAGTATCTGGCAGCAGCTCTGGTGAACATTCCTGAAGTCACTATGCCAATTGCACGCTCCCTCAAAACTTGAGACATCTGTAACATTGTGTTGTGTGACAAAACTGTACATTATAAAGTAGCCTTTTATTGTCCCAGCACAATGCTTCTTGATATGCCACACCTGTCAGAAGAATGATTATCTTGGCAAAGGAGAAAATCTCACTAACAGGGATGTAAGCAAATGAGAAAAGAAATGAGAGAAGAAATCTTTTCGTGCATATGGAACATTTCTGGGATCTTTTATTTCAGCTCATGAAACATGGGACCAACACTTTACATGTTGCTTTTTTATTTTGGTGTACTATACATACAGTAAATGTATGGGTATATGGAAATTGGAGGTCTGAATGGAGGCTTATGAAGATACAGGGAAATGTCCGGAAGGAAGGAAGGAAGGAAGGAAGGAAGGAAGGAAGGAAGGAAGGAAGGAAGGAAGGAAGGAAGGAAGGAAGGAAGGAAGGAAGGAAGGAAGGAAGGAAGGAAGGAAGGAAGCTAAGCCACTCCCATGAATAAAGAGGAAGATATAGGAGGGCTGGAGCAGAGTGGAAAGGAGAGGGAGAAAAGGATGATGAAAGACGGTCGGAGAAATCAAGGAGACAGAAAGAGCGATGGAGAAGAAGTGAGAGAGGAGTGCGAGAGAAGGATGATGTTAATGGAGAGACAGGCGTAGAAGCAGAGGAGGAGGTGGCGAGATTGAGATGAAGAGCTCAGGAGGGAGTAAAGAGACATTTTCTGAATCCCTCAAAGAGAACGACAGAACCGTTGCATTTTTATTGGGGCACATCAATCCGTACATCACAACATAATTTCTCCTCTGTTTTTATGAATACAGCTAGTTGTTTACAGTACATATAGATGAATGTAAACAAATGAAAGGGCGGAAAAGGAAGACATTTTGTTATTCCGGGGCGGGTGTTGCCCGACAGTGCTCTTTTCCTCCTCCAGATTGTGTCTGTGTTTTTGTCTGCTGATAATAGCTTTTATTAATCACACATTCAATTATCCAATAAAAGCCCTGTGTAAGCGTCTCACTGATTAAACTCATCAATCAGCTTTATTAAATTAACCGATTTTAGAGCGGGAGAGAGAGGCGTAGGGGGAGAGAGGGGGACGAGAAGAGAGCACTTGTGGCCTTTTTTTAATCACTCTCTACTTTTATCTCCCTGCAACAGTTGTCATTTTCTTCTCAGTGTGGGGACAAGCTACAACAATATGTTGTATGTAAGTATATAATTAAAACTGAGTGAAGTATATAATTAAAAGGAGTGATTAGGAGTGTGTGTCTGCTATTTACTGGCTTTGAAGGGGTTTAATTAACTCACTGTTTCTGGAGGCTTAAGTTTCGAGTGTTGTTGTCCTCATTTTGCTAATATTACTGTCAGTTGAGAGGCTAAACCAAGCTAACATTTTTACACAGCCTATGTTAAGCTATGGAAGCCAAAGTTGAAGCTAATATAATCTGTATAGTTACGCTAAGGTGGTTTAATCACACTGTCTGTGTGATTGATTAGCACCATTTGTACCTGGATGGGCAGGTTGTAAAGTAAAATGAAATTAAACTGCTGCGTTGCCACAACCTTATCTCTCGCAGAGGGAGAAAGAGAGAGCGAGAGAGAGAGAGAGAGAGAGAGAAAGAACCAGAGAGAGAGTGAAACAGAGAGAGACTTTCTGACTTTGAACTTCTGTGAATAATTACCTATCATTGATGACTTAACTTTTAATTTGTTTCTCCTTATTTAACTTTAGAAACTTCTAGTGTTGAGGGATTCCTATGTATCTGAATTGAGCCTGGTGAACTTTAAAGTCCTTTATTGTGTTGGTTGGCTTTCATTTTGTTTACTTAGCAAAGCCAAGTCTTGAATGTCATGTCTTACTGGGTTGTAGGGGAGCTTTCTGACTTTTGAGGGGCCAAGGCCAGAGGTAGAGAAGTACCCTTCGTTTGGATGAAACTGCCTTGAAGATGTCTATCTTATTTATTTTAGTGCCCAGAGCCTCTGTAGGAAGCAGTTTACATTGTAGGTGTGCTGTCCCTAACGCAGGTGATACCTTCAATCCAGCATGAACAACGTGATGAAAAACTACACTCAGTGGCCAGTATATTAGATACACCACCCCATTCACAAAGCTGGTTTGCTCCTTTTTAATTTTTTTTTAAAACTAGGCAAGTCAGTTAAGAACAAATTCTTATTTGCAATGACGGCCTACACCGGCCAAACCCGGATGCCGCTGGGCCAATTGTGCGCCAGCCTATGGGACTCCCAATCACAGCCGGTTGTCATACAGCCTGGATTTGAACCAGGGTGTCTGTAGTGACGCCTCTACCACTGAGATGCAGTGCCGTAGACTGCTGTCCCACGGGAGCTCATACAGACAGCAAGTCATGTGGCCATGGCTTGCTATGTAAAGCAGCCAGACAGGCATCAAGGCATTCAGTTAATGTTTGATTGAACATTAGAATGGACAGTTCTGTGGGGAAAACAGCTCGTTGATGAGAGGTAGAAGGAGAATGGCAAGAATCGTGCAAGCTAACAGGCGGGCCACAAACAAACAAAATAACAGCACAGTACAACAGTGGTGTGCAGAACGGCATCTCAGAAGGCACAACTCATCAGTCATTGTCACGAATTGGCTATTGCAGCAGACGACCAGACCAGGTTCCAATCCTATCAGCTATGTCTTCCAGAGTTAGCATGATTCTGCTTCAATTCACACTGACCGCCTTGAGGAGACGGGAAGTAAAAGGGAGGAGAGGCCGGATTCATGGAGGTCTGAAAATAGCCTTCTCTCCTCTCTACTGTGTTGTAATGCTATCATCTCCTCATCTGCACAGGGTAGGGGCCGATAAGACCGTCTTCTCTGCTGTTTTGTACACAACACACAGTCAAGGTCACGTCTCACAAGATACACTCCAGGCTTACAGTGCATTGAAAAAATGTCATCCTGAGGGATTTTTTGTCCCTGTAGCACCACTTATTCTGCTCTTAGTTGAAGAATAATGTTTTTTCTGAAGAGTCACAAATCTGTTAGTGTTAGTGCCAAAACCAATACTGCAACTACTGTATCAGAGAGGAGAAAAGTTAGCAGAAGACTGTGTCAACCTCTTTGCCTTTCATGCATCTTGTTTCCCTATTTTCTCCTCTTCAGACAGATCGGAATCTCTTATCTCATCACGGCAATTGAGGAAAGTTGTTTTACTTCCCCTTGAAAGGGGGTGCATCAGCTTGTGTTTTAATGGTTGTTTTCTACTTTGAGTGTTTTTCCTCAAGGCCCTGTCCATGAGTAGGCAAGACAAACACGTTTTCACGATTTCAGTAATATCATCAAAATAAAGAACTCATTCAGTAGTTTTTACCTGATTAAGTAGAATCTTGTAAAAAAATATGTTAAAACAATTATTTATATTCCTAAAACATAAGTTGAAACTGATGCTGTTGCTCAATCGATTTTGTGTAATTGTGATGACTTTAAACTTTTATAGCATCATCACCAATCTGAGGATTTACAAAAGTGTGTATTTCCTGTTATTATTGTGTGGTGAAAATGTTCCATCTGTGTAATGTAGTAGTATAGGGGACATTTGCATAATATAACATAATTCAATATTTCGTCAGGAAGATATTTGAAGACATGGCTATTTTTATACCCACTGCCAATACCAACACCCTTTCAATTTCCCTCTTTTCTTTTTATATAAAGGCAAATGAATCACCTCTGCCTCTCAATGTCCTTGTCTTCCCTTACATACCTTTATTTCCTCAACTCTGCCAAAGTAGAAATTAAATATATTATTATGAAGAAAATATATATTCTAAAATCTGATTTGACATGAAGCATACTCGAATATAACTGTTAATGTTTCCTTTTTTGTAAGTATTTCCATATGTCTGTTAATCTTGGTACTACCCATCCCGGATCCGGGAGCATTGTCATCAACTGACACTAATTAGCATAACACAACGGACATAAATATTACTAGAAAATATTCCTATTCATGAAATCACAAGTTAAATATATTGAAACACAGCTTAGTTTTTGTTAATCACCCTGTCATCTCAGATTTTTTAAACATGCTTCACAGCAAAAGCAAGACAAGCATTTGTGTAAGTTTATCGATAGCCTAGCATAGCATTATGCCTAGCTAGCAGCATGCAACCTGGTCACAAAAATCAGAAAAGCAATCAAATTAAATCGCTTACCTTTGATGGGCTTCGGATGTCTTCACTCACGAGACTCCCAGTTAGACAGCAAATGTTACTTTTTTCCAAAAATATTATTTTTGTAGCCGATATAGCTCCGTTTGTTCTTCACGTTTGGCTGAGAAATTGACCGGAAATTGCGATCACGACAACAGCGAAAAGTATTCCAAATTACAAAGTACTCCATAATATAAACAGAAACATGGCAAACGTTGTTTATAATCAATCCTCATGGTGTTTTTCAAATATCAATTCGATAATATATCAACCGGGACAGATGGCTTTTTAGTAGGAAAGAGAGAAACAATTTGTCCTTTACGCACAAAATACTTCAGCTGACCACTGACGCAATGTTGACGTTCAAGCTCATTTTTCAAAATAAAAGCCTGAAACGATGTATTGTGACACTAGACACATTAGGGAAGCCATAGAAAAAGGAATCTGGTTGATATCTCATTCACTGCTCAATAGGGACGCATAGGAACGCAGAGGTTTCTAAATAAGAGTCACTTCTTGATTGGATTTTTCTCAGGCTTTCGCCTGCAATATCAGTTCTGTTATACTCACAGACAATATTTTTACAGTTTTAGAAACTTTAGAGTGTTTTCTATCCTATGCTGTCAATTATATGCATATTCTAGGATCTTGTCCTGACAAAATAGCCCATTTACTTAGGGAACGTTATTTTTCCAAAAATGAAAATAGTGCCCCCTATATTCAAGAGGTGTTAAGAAATGTATCCTACTACAACACTCAACCCAGCATGCTGTCATAATCTCTTCAACGCTACTCTCTCTTCCTCATCTCGTCCTGTCTGATTAAACCATAAGCCTTTATAAAATCAGCAAGGCTCACAATTGTCACACAGTGATCTGTTTCACCTTTCTTTGTGATTGTCTCCACCCCCCTCCAGGTGTCGCCCATCTTCCCCATTATCCCCTGTGTATTTATATCTGTGTTCTCTGTTTGTCTGTTGCCAGTTACTTTTGTTTCGTCGAGCCTACCAGCGTTTTTCACCCTGCTCCTTTCTCTCGATTGTGCCTGTTTCCTGGTTTTCCCGGTGTTGACCGTTCTGCCTGCCCTGACCCTGAGCCTGCCTGCCGTTCTGTACCTTTGCCCCACCTATCTGAATTACCGACATCTGCCTGCCCTGGACCTGTCTTTTGCCTGCCCCTGATCGATTAATAAACTGTTGTTACTTTGACATTGTCTGCACCTGGGTCTTCCCTGAAATATAATGACAACATAATTTAGTTCCTCTTTATTTCTCTCTGACATCGTCCTCTCACAAAGCAATCACACAGCCCGTTAGGCATCAGAGGCCCCCTGGGGTTCCGGCTGCTATATCAAAACATGAATAATTACTCTGGTACATGTAGTCCTGCTTTCCCCTTCTTCCTCTCGTCCCTTGTAGTGGATGTTTTGGCACACATGTTAGTTTGGCTCCCGAGTGGCGCAGCGGTATAAGGCATCTCAGTGCAAGATGCGTCACTACAGTCCCTGGTTCAAATCCAGGCTGTGTCCCATCAGGCCGTGATTGGGATTCCTGTAGGGCTTCATCGGGGTTTGGCTGGGGTAGGCCGTCATTGTAAATAAGAATGACTTGCCTAGTTAAATAAATAATTGTTATTTAGAGAGTGACCGCTACTCATTTAGAGAGTGACCGCTAGTCCACACCGGACTAACCTGTGTGTGTGTACGAAGGGAGGATGTGGGGGAGAAAGAGAGAGGATAGTGGAAAGGATGGTAGAGTGACTTTGAGTTAGTGAAATAGGACACAAAAAGATAGAGTGTGTGTGTGAGAAAGAGGGTAAGAGAGGGAGTGTATGACAGAGAGAATGTGTGGGTGATAATTTGGTATTAGTGAGTCCTCTGATGAAGCCTGCAGGCTGCTGTGTTGTGAGCAGTGCTGTGTGAACGTCTCTCGCTTTATTCTAAATCGCTCATTTAATTTAACTATGACCTCAGGGAAATCTCATTTGACCCGCCTTTCCGTCCTTCAATCGCTGCTCCTGCTCTTCCTCTTTCTCTCTCTTTCTTCTCGATCTCTTGTTGTCTCTTTCGATGAGAGAAGGTTAGATAGGGAGCACATTCTGAATTGCTGCCATCACCTGAATAGATGTTGAGATTATTGTTTACAGTGCTGGGATGAGGAGAGACCCCATCTCAGTATAGTCTGCGTGTGTGTGCGCGTGCTTACGTTCGTGCGTGTGTATGAGTATGTGTGCGTCTAGACGCCCGTTCCTTTGAATGGAAAATGTCTTGTTGTCGAATGTAAGGTGGGGTTGAATAAAGTGACATTTTAGTTTTTTACTTGTTTGATATGGAGATGGTAGTTTTGTAGTGGATAGGCTGCCATAGGAATCTGAACAGTGGGGAAAATAGGGTTCACATAGAGTTCACAACGTTGATGATACTGGGAGATGAAAACTATGATTCCAATATAGGCACTTCCACTGAGGCACTTGGACATTTAGAGATAAAGACGGTCCTTGCAGAATCTATCATTTTGATGAAAACGACATTATTATTGCTTGAGTTCACTAATGTGCAGTTGTGTGTGTTCATAGATGCCAGACAAATTGACCAAGAAAATAAATATACAAATTAATTTATCTTTTCTCTCTCTTTCGTCACTCAGTGACTTTCGAAGTGGCACAATCATAGGATGGCACCTTTCCAACAAGTCAGTTTGTCAAATTCCTGCCCTGCTAGAGCTGCCCCTGTCAACTGTAAGTGCTATTAATTGTGAAGTCTAAACGTCCAGGAGCAACAACGGCTCAGCTGCGAAGTGGTAGGCCACACAAGCTCACAGAATGGGACCGTCGAGTGCTGAAGCGTGTAAAATCTTCTCACTATCAAGTTCCTAACTGCCTCTGGAAGCAACGTCAGTACAATAACTGTTCGTCGGGAGCTTCATGAAATGGGTTTCCAAGCGTTGGCTGGAGGCGTGTAAACCTCGCTGCCATTGGACTGGAAACATGTTCTCTGGAGTGCTGAAACATGCTTCAACATCCTGCAGTCTGACGGACGAATCTGAGATGCCAGGAGAACTCTACCTGCCCGGAGGAATAGTCCCAACTGTAAAGTTTGGTGGAGGAGGAATAATAGCCTGGGGTTTTTCATGTTTTGTGCTTGGCCTCTTAGTTCCAGTGAAGGGAAATCTTAACGCTACAGCATACAATGACATTCTAGACAATTCTGTGCTTCCTACTTTGTGGCAATATTTTGGAGAAGGCCCTTTCCTGTTTCAGCATGACAATGCCCCTATGCACGAAGCGAGGTGCATACAGATATCATTTGTCGAGATTGATGTGGAAGAACTTGACTAGCCTGCACAGAGTCCTGACCTCAACCACTCAAACACCTTTGGGATGAATTTGGAACGCCAACTGCGAGCCAGGCCTAATCGGTCAACTTCAGTGCCCGACCTCACTAATTCTCTTGTGGCTGAATGGAAGCAAGTCCCCACAGCAACGTTCCAGCAGTGGAAAGCCTTCCCAGAAGAGTGGAGGTTGTTATAGCAGCAAAGGGGAACCAACTCCATGTTAATACCCATGATTTTGAAATGAGATGTTTGACGAGCAGGTGTCCACATACCTTTGGTCGTGTAGTGTATCTCAACGGCAAAAGCATCTGAGTGAACAAAACAGCACCCCTCTGTCTCAGGATGTGTAGCGTATCTATCTGATGCTGTCTGGTCAGAAAGAGTATGACATTGTTTCCGCATGTAGCATTGAATGCCAAGGAAGCCAGTGAGCATTTGGCCTCCCTTGATAGAAAAACATTATAGAATATTAGACAACCTGAACTGAGTGAGCTGAGCTGTGAATGGTCCTGGCGCAACAAAGAAAAGTGTCAAAGGAAGCCAGTTTGGATTTGGCTTCAGACCAATTACATCAGAAGCCAAACATCATTGACAGGAAAAAAAATGGAATTGTTGCATCTCGTTGTGTCAATGTCCTCTGGTGGCAAGCTAGTAAGTTAAAATCGCCCCTTTCCTAAATTAGCCATGACTGGAGATTTGGACTAGTGGTTTTACTTAATTTGCAGTGCTCGCCAATGATTACAATGGCGATTCTGATCCAACCATTAATTCATACATTGTGCCCCTGGCCTGAGAGGATGGAAGTTAAATTCGTAACTTGATGTAGTATGCAAATGTTTACTTGCTGGCCTGGCACATCGTTGCCCATGAGGTGAGTCTAGCGAACAAACATTTTAACCTGGTAGCCTAGGACAACAAAAACTAAAAGCATGTGCTGTATGACAGAGTCATAGACTGTTTAGGCAACATGAAAGAGGAGGATGGCATTGGCGTTTCTCTACGAGTAGGGTGAATCAACATGTTTTTCCTACTTGTGCGCACACACAGAGAAATCAGTACCATGGACAGCCACATCATATCTAGATTATGTTTATTGGACTAAATCATTTTTGGTTTCTTTTAGTTTTCACCTTTTTAGACTAAGCATAGGTGATTAGATGATGTTGAAGTAGAAATGGTGCTGGAATAGTGGAGGCAGCTCCTGTTTTCTTTGCATCTTGCGGTAACTCTACGTGGTTCTAAATCATTAGTTGTTTAGTAGTCCGAAAATGTCAGAAACATTACCTTGCTTGACCATGATGTAGGTCATGTAACTGTTTGTTACATGCAATATGTTTTTGGGACTTTTGTTACGTGCAATATGCATATGGACTGACAGGTTACAGAGAGAACAACACAATTATCACAACACATACTGTGGGTTGTAATATTTTGGGGGGACTTGGCTTCCCCAGTGATTTGACCCACGCGCCGTTACAAACACTGTTTGATATCAGGCAAAATTTTCGAACTGACATGAAAGAGCTCAGTTAGGAGTAATACATTTTGAGTAAAACATTCAGGTTAAAAGGACAGTATCAATTGACCAGTGTGTGTTTCTCCCCAGGTGTTGCGGTCGGAGCTGAAGGACCGCGAGCATGTTGTGGCCAATACACTGGACCAGGCACACACATTCCTGGCTGACCAGTCCATCGAGCCCAAAACAGGTGAGTCTCCTGTCACTGACTTGCCTGAATACGCCGTCACTTAGTCTTACGTTATAATTTAATTGAACTCCTTTATAAAACCTACTATGTGCCATAACCTACGTAACGGATGTCTGTATTGGTCAGTTTATGTTGACCATTCCGTTTAACCTGCATACATAGTGGCCCTCCAAAACCAAGATCTGGTGAAACCCAGTATCAGGGTGGGTGAGAATATCCTTGAAAAGTACCTCAGAAGTTGCCCAATCCACTTGATGTTTATGTGGTGTGTGCTATGAGGCTCAGAACACACCCAAACACTAAATACGCACCAGAACTCATTAGTAATTCTGTATCTAAAGGCTGCTGGGCCTAAGAGGATGAAACAGTGAAGTCATCGCTGTGTCAGCACATTTCCTCTTTAATAGAATCGTGCTGTTAAATAATGTAGCAGGCCCCTGAGACAATCTGGAAGGGTGTGGCCAGAACTCCGAGCAGGCAGAGATCTGGCCCTTCTGTGTGATCTTTGATGTAATTATCAAAGGGGCCTTTGGTCTAATCGGTGGTTAAGAACTGATCTAAGGGCTGTGACGGGTAGGATGATTTCTTTGCGTGGTATATCAGAGGGTAGGTGTAATCTGAAACCAGCCCTGCAATGACCTCGGATACTTTCGAAAGGGGTGTTTGACTGTAAAGGGTATATCTGATCTCAATCTGATCTAAAACCTGTGATTGGATGCTTTCACAGGAGGGACAAGGGGCTTCACAGGGTAAAACTGAGACCAGTGCCAGCACGGACACCTCTGTCTACTCTAGTCTAACTGAACCCATTGGGTGAGAACACCTTAGTCTTCAGATCCTCTTCAACCCAATCAAAGCTCCCAGACTTTCCCTGGCCATTGTTCCCTGGCCTTCTTATTTTCAAAACAGACAGCTCCCACGCTGGTCCTGTCTGGGGTGTGTGGCAGACTAACCCCACACTGGTCCTGTCTGTGGTGTGTGGCATCTATGGCTGACGAACAGACTAACAGACAGACCATTGATGTGTGCTTGGCTGGCAGACTAACAGACAGACAGACCCTTGATGTGTGCTTGGCTGGCTGACTAACAGACTAAAAGACAGACAGACCCTTGATGTGTGCTTGGCTGGCAGACTAACAGACAGACAGACAGATAAATCCTTGATGTGTGCTTGGCTGGCAGATTAACAGACAGACAGACCCTTGATGTGTGCTTGGCTGGCTGACTAACAGACTAACAGACATACAGACCATTGATGTGTGCTTGGCTGGCAGACTAACAGACTAACAGACAGACAGACCCTTGATGTGTGCTTAGGGTGTTTATGATCTAGATTTCAGGTCTGCAGACAAGATGGTTGACTGTGGACATTGGTCATGCTCTTTTCTCTTTGGCTCATAAGTCTCTCCAAGTTCAAATGCTTGCTTTTATTGTACAACCAACTTTCCCCTTTGAGGTTGTTAAAGTCTTTGTCCTTGCTCCCTTTCTCCCGCCTCTCCCCCCCCCCTCTCTCTCTCTCTCTTCCCCCTCCCTCTCTCTCTCTCTCTCTCTCCCTCCCTCCCTCTCTACCCTTGTCACAGACCTGACTCCAGAGGAGAAGGCGCAGGGTGTGACCAGGGCCATCAGGAAGCAGACAGCGGAGGTGCAGGAGCATTGGGAGCGTCTGCAGGACCACGCTGGTGGATGGCAGAGTCAGGTAGAAAGGGCATTTGAGAGGCTACAAGAGCTCCAGAGCAACATGAACGAGCTGGACCTGCGGCTAGCCAGGGCAGAAGAGACCAAGGCTGGCTGGCAGCCTGTAGGAGACCTGCTCATAGACTCACTGCAGGAACACATAGAGAAGACCACGGTGAGGGGAGTCACTGGGGTGTTACTGATTTATTAAGGGGGAAAGAGAGAGAGGGACGTTGTTTTTTTTACGTCCACTACAAAACATTTAGGGCCAAGTGTAGGTAGTGATTAACTTGTACATAAATCAGTGTAAAAAAAATGAATTACCTAGGTCAACATCTAATCACCATTGGTACAGGTATCACCCCTGCACCATAACAGTATGTTATAAATACATCTGCCCACATCAAAACACTGACCTGTGGGTGTGCATCCTGTGTATGTTCCAGGCTTTCAAGGAGGAGATGGCCCCTCTGAGGCAGGACGTGAACGTGGTGAATGAGCTGTCTGGTGAACTGGCTCCTCTGGATGTGCAGCTGTCCTCCACCTCCTCCAGGCAACTGGATGACCTCAACATGCACTGGAAACTACTACAGGTGGGCTATGGGTGTCCCACCTAAAACCTTCCCCCTTTTACAGGTGGGCAACGGGTCTCATGCCTAAAACCATCTCCCTTTTATGTGTCATACTTAAGAAGAGGTGTCACAGCTACAAACCTCCTCCCTTTTAGGAGTTGTCATACTTGGGAGTACGTGTCACTGCTAAATGACTAAAAGGTCAAATGTAAAACCCTCCTCCTTTTACGAGCTATCATATTCTTGACTTTTCTACTTTCTACTCTTTTTTTCTCACCCACCTTATTCAGATCTCGACCTGTCTGTACGCTCATGTTTATTCTGTCAACGTCATATTAGCCCTCTTGCTGTCTTTGTAGTCAAGTACTTCTGTCCATCTCTTTCCACCTGTTTGTGTCATTTTGTTGTTGCTTTCACTCATTATTCCTGCCGTCTCTCTCTCTCTGTCAGCCTGCTGTACTTTAGCTCAGACACAGAGAGGGGTGAGGAGAGGTGGCCTTCCCCTTGTCTACCTCTACAGGTTACTGAGTTCTATGTTGTGGACTTCTGTCACTATAGATAAATAACACTTTTTGACACAGCGGACTAGTGTCCTGGTCCAGCCTGCTGATGGCCGGGATCAGAGCTTTACTCATGCACCCCTCAGGCTCATTTGTCACTATGCTGTTTAGATTGATGTGTGTGCGTGTGCCTGTGCGCGCGTGTGTGTGTGACAAAGAGGAAAAAAAGAGACATCAAGAGAGAGATCTTAGATTCCGTCCCTTTCCTTCTCCATGCCCCCCCCCCCCCCCCCACCCCTGGTATTGCCATGCTGGAGTTGATGATGACCACTGAGATAGGACTCCGTGCCACTTTGGTCTGATCAAACAGAAGGGCAAACGGCAGAGCAGGACTCAGTCACCAGGCACCCCATAGAGATTCACTGGGGCTGGATGAAAGTGTGGAAGACACATTTTGTCTGCCTCCTGGTTCCCTGTGTAGAGACAGCCTTATATCCTCACTCTAGGGAGGATGACTGAGTCACTGCACACAGTAAGGACACTCAGCAATGCACACACATGCACGCACACACACACACACTCAGCTGGACCGGTCAATATAGTGCTGGCGGGATACAGGTGTGTTTGTGTGTGTCTAACTCTCTCTGCTTTCTGGTGTGCAGGTGGCCATTGAAGAGAGACTACAGGTCCTTCAGGAAGCCCACAGAGACTTTGGCCCTTCCTCCCAGCACTTCCTATCCAGTGAGTAGCCAAATCAAAGTATATTAGTAACATACACACTTTTTAGCAAATGTTATGTAGCAAAATGTGTGTGTTCATAGTTCCAACAGTGCAGTAATATCTAACAATTCACAACAATACACACAAATCTAAAAGTAAAATAATGAAGTAAGAAATATCTAAATATTAGGATGAGCAATGTCAGAGTGGCATTGATTAGAATACAGTATAATAGAATATAGTATATACAGATGCGATGAGTAAAACAGTATGTAAACATTATTACTTGACTATTGTTCCATTATTAAAGTGGCCAGTGATTCAATGCTTATGTACAGTATAGGTAGCTTAGTGGTTAGAGCATTGGGCTAGTACCCGAAAGGTTGCTAGATCGAGTCCCTGAACTGTACAAATGTGTTGTTCTGCCCCTGAACAAGGTAGTTAACCCACTGTTCTGAGGTTGTCATTGTAAACAAGAATGTGTTCTTAACTGACTTGCCCATAGAAAATATGGGGCAGCAGCCTCTAAGGTGCAGGGTTGAGTAAATGGGTGGCAGCTGACTAGTGATGGCTATTTAACAGGCTGATGGCCTTGAGATCAAAGCTGTTTTTCAGCCTCTCGGTTCCAGCTTTGATGCACCTGTACTGACCTCGCGTTCCAATGACTTCCCTTGATGTTTATCGATTCAGCCAATGAATGTCTAGGAGGTAGCCTCTCCATTATGTTTTGTTGTTGCTGTTGTACTTTTTGTTAGGGTTGCCCTCATCCCTTGCCTCCTACACACACACACGCACCCACACACAAACACACACTCAAGCAGGTTGTTTACAGGAGGCAAGGTTCTTCACTCTTGAATCATTCAAGGCTGAATTACAACTCTCCTCTGACTCACTTTCCTTTCAGACCAGTGGTCATTAACAAGGGAGGGAGGGAGGGATCATTAATGACAGACAAAGCCACACCCCTCCCCCTCATCCCCTCCTTCCATCCCCATTTACTCCAAATTATACAGAAGTGTTCTATTTCATTGCTATGTCCCTTTCCTCTCTCCATCTCAAATCCAACCCCTCCCTTGTCTACCCCATTTGGCTCTGACATGGATCCAAAGTGTCCTCCATTTGATGATAACAGGGTGGTGGGATAGGGGGGAAACTTAGTTGTCGTGTGTCCATAGACCTGAGTGGTGTTGACAGCTGAGTTATTGTATCAGCCAAGATGCCATTCTGGCTCCCCTTTCATCTCTCATAGACAGAATCTACCGTTCCTTCTCATAGTAACCGACAGAGAAGGTCGAAACTTTACAAGTTTCAAATCAACTTTAGCACATTTTTTTGAGTTTATGAAGTTTTAAAGTTCTTACTATTATCACACAATACCGCCAAGCACTTTTTGACGTTAGATCGACAGTTACTAACCTCAATTTCAACTTCAAACCCGACTCTGACAGCTGTACCCTTGTTTATACCAGACCCTATTCCTTTATTTCATGGGCTACCAAAACACTGCAGTTGTAGACGTGGCAGACAGGCTGGAGTCCTGGTGAGATTGAGATGAAGAGAAAATCGACTGGCACTCCCCTCTGTTTTATTGGCAAATGTCCAGTCACTCGAGAATAAGATGGATGAGCTTCGTTCCAGAGTCTCCTATCAGAGAGACTTGAAAAAGCTGCATTATTATTGCCTGGATAACCAGACTCCTTGCTCCGAACAAATGCTGCGCCACGCCCACGGACGACAATTTGGATCTGAGTACATCCCCTTCACTGAATGCGAACACATTAGGGGCTGTCTGATTGGTCCAGAAACTGATGGTTCGGGCGAGAGCCAGAACACACATGGGTAAAGTGGCAGCTCTAAAATTCGCCATTTGCTATGATACTCTGATTGGTTAGACAATCCAATCGCTGATAACCTTTTGTACAACACCCCTAGTACCTCTCGTTACAACAAATTACTTAAATGATGACAGAATAATTTAGTGGTCAGGCTAGCAACACGAGGTGAAGGGGGACTGGTCTGCCCCTTCATAAACAACAACTGGTGCGCCTCTTCCAGTGCGAAGGAAACTCAGACATAGAATGCACCATGGTAAGCTGTAGACCTGTCACGCCCTGGTCTCAGTATTTTGTGTTTTCTTTATTAATTTGGTCAGGCCAGGGTGTGACATGGGTTTTTTATGTGGTGTGTTTTGTCTTGGGGTTTTTTGTAGGTATTGGGATTGTATTATAGTAGGGTTATCTAGCATAGTCTATGGCTGTCTGGAGTGGTTCTCAATCAGAGGCAGGTGTTTATCGTTGTCTCTGATTGGGAACCATATTTAGGCAGCCATATTCTTTGAGTGTTTGGTGGGTGATTGTTTCTGTCTCTGTTTGTGCACCAGTATAGGCTGTTAGGTTTTCTCATTAAGTTTATTGTTTTGTTAGTTTTTTCATGTATAGTGTCTTTATAAATTAAACATGAATAGAAATCACGTTGCATTTTGGTCCGCCTCTCCTTCACCTCAAGAAAACCATTACAAGACCTTTTTAATTAACAAGAGAGTTCTTATCCAAAATATCACAGCTGTCTACATCCCATCAGAAGCCAACAATACTTTATGGGGCCATAAACAAACAAAAGACCACACACCCAGGGGCATCTTTTAGGAGGAAACTTTAACTCGGAGAGACTTAAAAACGTTCTACCTCACTTCTACTAACACGGCGCTTGCGCCATAAGGGGCGTCAAAATGCTATACCACTTTTATTCTACCCAAAACAACGCATAGAAGGCCCTCCATCGCCCTCCCTTCGACAAATCCGACCATGACTCTATCCTGCTGCTTCCCATTTAAAAAAACGAAAGCTCAAACTGGAAGTGACCTGATGAAGCAGATATGAGGCTACAAGACCGTTTTGCTAGTACAGACAGCGATCTGTTCCATAATTCATCTGATAGCATTAGGAGTTTACAATATCAGTCACAGGCTTCATGTAGTCTCCAGAGTGACCATACAAACATAACCATACCAAAAAACACAGATTATACCAACAGTGTCTTGCATGAAAGCTCCTGTTGTTCCAGTTGACTATGTGATCTCACTCTCCATGGCCGATGTGAGTAAAACCTTTAAACAGGTTAAAAGGCCAGATGGAATACCAGGGTGCATTCTTAGAGTATGTGCAGACCAGCTGGAAAGTGTCTTCACGGACATTATCAATATTTCCTTGTCCCAGTCTGTAATCCTAAATGTTTCAAGCTGAAGACCATTGACCCTGTTCTCTAGAACTCAAAGGTAACCTGCCTAAATGGCTATATTCCCCTTCCACTGACATCTGTATTTATAAAGTGCTTTGAAAGTCTGGTCATGACAGTCATCAAAGCCATCATCCCAGACAGCCTGGACCTACTCCAATTTGCATACCGCCCCAACAGATCACGCAATCTCAATTGCACTTCGCACTGCTCTCTTCCACCTGGACAAGAGGGGAAATAACTGAGAATTCTGTTCATAGACTACACCTCAGTGTTCCACACCATAGTTCCCTCCAAGCTTATCACCAAGCTCAGGACCCTTGGACTTAACATCTCCCTCTGCAACTAGATCCTGAACATCCTGATGGGTCGGTCCCAGGTGGTGAGGATAGGCAACAACACCTCCGCCACACTGACCCTCAACACGGGTGCCCCTCAGGGGTGTGTGCTTAGTCCCCTCCTGTACTGCTGTTGACCCACGACTGCATGGCCACGCACGACTCCAACACCATCAACAAGTTTGCTGACGACACAACGGTGGTAGGCCTGATCACCGACGGCGATGAGACGGTCTACATGGAGGAGATCAGAGCCTTGAAAGTGTGATGTCAGTACAACAGCTTCGTCAACATCAGTAGGACTAAGGAGCTGATTGTGCATGGGTCCTCAGATCCTCAAAAGCTTTTACAGCTTCACCATTAAGAGCATATTGACTGCCTGCATCACCACTTGGTATGGCAAATGCACTGCCCTCAACAGCAAATCATTACAGAGGGTGGTGTGGACAGCCTAGTACATCACTAGGGCTGAGCTCCCTGCCATCCAGGACCTCTATATCAGAGGAAGGTCCAAGAATTTGCCAAAGTCTTCAGCCACCCAAGCCATAGACATACTGTTCACTCTGCTACCTTCCAGCAATCAGTACCAGAACATCGGCTCTCGGACCAACAGGCTCCGAGACAACTTCTACCGCCAAGCCACAAGACTGCTAAATAAACATAAGACTGCTAATGTTTTGGTTACCCAAAATGGTTACAATGACCCTATCTTGCACTGACTATGCACACTTGGAAGACTGTATACACACAATATATACACTCACTCACACACATTACACTTTGCAAACTGGAAACCATTTATCCGGAGGCTGCATTCATTGTAGCTGGGGATTTTAACAAGGCTAATCTGAAAACAAGACTCCCTAAATCAGCATATCGATTGCGCAACCAGGGGTGGAAAGACCTTGGATCATTGTTACTCTAACTTCCGCAATGCATATAAGGCCCTGCCCCGCCCCCCTTTCGGAAAAGCTGACCACGACTCCATTTTGTTGATCCCTGCCTACAGACAGAAACTAAAACAAGAGGCTCCCACGCTGAAGTCTGTCCAACGCTGGTCCGACCAAGCTGACTCCACACTCCAAGACTGCTTCCATCATGTGGACTGGGACATGTTTCGTATTGAGTCAGACAACAACATTGACGAATACGCTGATTCGGTGTGCGAGTTCATTAGAACGTGTGTTGAAGATGTCGTTCCCATAGCAACGATTAAAACATTCCCTAACCAGAAACCGTGGATTGATGGCAGCATTCGCGTGAAACTGAAAGCGCGAACCACTGCTTTTAATCAGGGCAAGGTGTCTGGTAACATGACCGAATACAAACAGTGCAGCTATTCCCTCCGCAAGGCTATCAAACAAGCTAAGCGTCAGTACAGAGACAAAGTAGAATCTCAATTCATCGGCTCAGACACAAGAGGCATGTGGCAGGGTCTACAGTCAATCACGGACTACAGGAAGAAATCCAGCCCAGTCACAGACCAGGATGTCCTGCTCCCAGGCAGACTTAATAACTTTTTTTCCCGCTTTGAGGACAATACAGTGCCACTGACACGGCCTGCAACGAAAACATGCGGTCTCTCCTTCACTGCAGCCGAGGTGAGTAAGACATTTAAACGTGTTAACCCTCGCAAGGCTGCAGGCCCAGATGGCATCCCCAGCCGCGCCCTCAGAGCATGCGCCTGCCCTCCAGCACCCGATGTCACAGTAAGGCCATAAAGATCATCAAAGACATCAACCACCCGAGCCACTGCCTGTTCACCCCGCTATCATCCAGAAGGCGAGGTCAGTACAGGTGCATCAAAGCTGGGACCGAGAGACTGAAAAACAGCTTCTATCTCAAGGCCATCAGACTGTTAAACAGCCACCACTAACATTGAGTGGCTGCTGCCAACACACTGACACTGACTCAACTCCAGAAACTTTAATAATGGGAATTGATGGGAAATGATGTAAATATATCACTAGCCACTTTAAACAATACTACCTTATATAATGTTACTTACCCTACATTATTCATCTCATATGCATACGTATATACTGTACTCTATATCTTCGACTGTATCCTTATGTAATACATGTATCACTAGCCACTTTAACTATGCCACTTTGTTTACATACTCATCTCATATGTATATACTGTACTCGATACCATCTACTGTATCTTGCCTATGCTGCTCTGTACCATCACTCATTCATATATCCTTATGTACATATTCTTTATCCCCTTACACTGTGTACAAGACAGTAGTTTTGGAATTGTTAGTTAGATTACTTGTTATTACTGCATTGTCGGAACTAGAAGCACAAGCATTTCGCTACACTCGCATTAACATCTGCTAACCATGTGTATGTGACAAATAAAATTTGATTTGATTTGATTTGGTTACACTGACACTCTCGCACAAACACACACAAATACACACACATACCGACAACACACATACACACCACACTTTCACAATCTTCATATGCTGCTGCTACTCTGTTCTTTATTTGATTCTTATTATAATCTCTCATGATTAGTGTTGGTATTCTGAACCTCTGTACTTCGATACTGGAACGTGAAAAAGGGTCCGGTACTAGATTTTGTTTTACTTTTGGTACTTCTGTCAAATGTGTCTCACGGATCAAGTCTGTCTATCAGCGCAGCCGATGTCCCCCTTTTTAACGTGAGTGCACCGTGCCTGCTTCACTTAGCTTGCACTGGGAGTCTGGGCTGCATCATGTTAGCTCTGTCATGCTGCACAGAAGTCAACACACTTGAATAATGCGACACACAATGTAAAAATGTTGAAACTGTTAGTAATTACCGTTCGCTAACATTTTTCTCTTTACTTGCTAGCTTACAGCTGAAGGCAGCTAACATCAATCCACTACCCTTTGTTTGTGATAATATGCAAACCATAATGCAAAATATGCTGATTTCAAAGCTGATTGCCACCCAAACTTTATTCATCAACTTAATCGGTCTCTCTCTTACCTCGCTCCCAAAGATGTATCTATTGCCTTAGCGAACTGACTGTGTGTGAATAGGGCTCCAACCGTAGGCTCCAAAGGGCCACCCCCTTCTTCCCACGGGAACGTCGTCATTACTGGTGAAAGATCAGTACAAATGGAAGGGAAAAAGATTGTTTGTCATATGTAGCCCCTTGAAATCAGCCAAAACAAGCTCAATAACTCAATGCATGCACACACTCATATTGGATATGCATTCACCCTCACGTCTACTCCCGCTCCTCCCCTCCGGCATTCAACGTCACCTATATACTAACCACAGGTCCTGTGATCCATCATTATGCACACCTGGCATCATTCCTTACACGCACCTGCAAGTCACCATGATATTCACCTGGACTCCATCGCCTTCCTGATTACCTCCCCTATATCTGTACCTCCCTTTGGTTCTTTCCTCAGTCAGTATTGTTCCTGTGTTTAAGCGTACACATAATGATATAACGCTACTGTTATGTTATCTCAGTTCATGTTTGTTGTTTTATTAAATGTTTCACCTGCACCTGCTTCTCGACTCTCAGCATCTCCGTTACAGAATACTGACTCAAACAATGGAAGCAGCAGGAAAACAGAATATCTCCAGACAGTCGATGAGCAGGGATACCTTCTAAGTCAACAACATGACCAGCTGGCACAACTGGGTACGGCTATGGAAGAGGTTCTTCGCAGTGTGCAACATCTCGAAAATACCCGGAAGGCGTTTTCGTTAACTAGCGGAGGATACTCTACAACCAGTCGACCCAGCGAGTCAGCACAACAGCCCATTCAGCAACCCGCTCAGGTCAGCGACGCCTGTTTGTCCCGCCCTGATAAATATGATGGACCCCATCTAAATGCCGTGGCTTCCTACTTCAGTGCTCCCGCTACTTTACACACTAGATGGGTGCTCCCACCAACGACAGGTCCAAGGTTGCCACGGTTATTTTTCTGCTGACTGGGCGGGCGTTGAAATGGGCTGTGGCCATCTGGGAGAGAGGAAAGGAGGAGCTAGATTCTTATGAGGGGTTCATGGCTCTGTTTCTTCGGTCATCCCCCTTGAGGGCAGAGGGTGGGTTTGAGGGGGGGGGTTGAACTTACTCCAACTACGGCAGGGTGACCAGACTGCTGCCAAGTAGGCGCTCACCTTCTGGACAATAGCAGCATCCAGCGGACTGAATGAGCCAGCGCTTAGTACGCTATTCAGAAGATGTCTGCGCGAGGAGGTCCAGACATAACTGGCCTGTCGAGATGACAAGCTCTCCATTGACGCACTCATTGCGATGACCATCCATCTGGATAACCTATTTCGGGGACGTCGGTACTCTCATTGCTTCTCTCCCTCTGTATCAGAGCCTGAACCCATGGAGGTAGGAGTCGCACGCCTCCCCACGGTGGAGCGACACAGACGGAGACAGCAGGGGCTCTGTCTGTATTGTGATCAAGGAGGGCACCAGCTCTAGCAGTGTCCGGCACTTCCTAATCCAGGATCCACAAGAGCAGAGGGACGGTCACTTGATCTTCCACCACCTGGGACAGGAGTGAGTATTCCATCTTCATCACTCTCTGCTAAACTCTTTTTGGTCTTCCACACTATTTGACTGTCCATCATGTACTGTGTCTACAGCATTAGTGGATTCCGGTACCATGGGGAACTTTCTTGACCAGACCCTTGTCTCCGCTCTTAACATCTCATCCTCGCTTTCCTCTCCTTTCCCGGTTCAAGCACTAGATAGTCGGGCACTAGGACCCGGAACAATTACACACATCACCCAACCACTCACCCTCACCATGGAGTCAAATCATCAGGAGAACATCCCCTTCTTCATTACCGGTGCTCCAGTTCACAAGATCATCCTCGGCCTCCCTTGGCTTCAATGCCATAACCCCACCTGATCTCATGGTCGAGGATGAAAATCACAGACTGGTAGACCCAACTGCCGAAGGACCTGCTTCCCCATGCCCTGTGGTTCCACAACGTTTTTGGGGGTTTGGGATCCGGAGCTCCTGGCGGTGAAGTTGGCATTAGAGGAGTGGAGACACTGGCTGGAGGGCACCAAGGAACCATTTGTCATCCTCACTGACCATCGGAACCTGGAGTACATACGGAAATCGAGGAGGCTGAATCCTCGCCAAGCAAGACGTGCCCTTTTCTTCACAAGGTCCGACTTCACGCTGGCATATCAGCCAGGTTCAAAGAACACCAAGGCCGATGTCTGGTACTGTCTCTATGATTCGGGAGAGGGTCCTGTCCAGAACGCATCTATAATCCCATCCTCTCGAGTCGTAGCCCATGTGGTCTGGGACATAGATGTGGGCACCCACTAACTGTCCTGCCGAGTGCATCTACGTTTCTATGCGGATAAGGGACCGGCTGCTGACCTGGGCACACACAGCTGTCGTCGCTGGACATCCAGGGTTTTCTCGCACTATCCAATCCATGTCTGAGAAATACTGGTGGCCCATCTGGTGGCCCATCTTGGTGCAAGATGTTACATACATTCCTGTTCCATATGTGCCCAAACCAAATCCCCCTGGAACACTGCAGCAGGGAAAGCCATTCCTGTGCCTTAGCGTTCCTGGTCCAATCTATCTATTGACTCTGTTACTGATCTTCCCCCCCTCGGACAGATTCACCACCATTTTGGTTGTTGTGGATATATTTTCAAAATCCTGTTGTTTAATTCCTCTTTCTGGTCTCCCTACTGCTCTCCGGGTCACTGAGGCACTATTCCAGCAGGTCTTCCGGCATTATAGCCTTCCGGAGGACAGAGAGCCTTTATGGAGAAGCTCATGGGGAGGTTCCTGAGGAGGTTCCTGAGGAGTCACTGTCAGGCCCGGCAGGGAGAGTGGGCTCGATTCCTTCTCCCTCCATGGGCAGAATATGCCCAGAATTCGCTACGTCACTCCTCCACTGGGTTGACCCCCTTTCCAGTGTGTTCTGGGTTTTCAGCCGGCCCTGGCTCCATGGACCAAGACCAACACGCTTGCGGTTGATGAGTGATTCCGGTGTGCAGAAATGTGGAGCGACACTCACATGAGACTCCAGCGCGCCGTTCACTGTCAAAAGGAGCAGGCCACCGCATTGCGACCCCTGTGTTCCACCCTGGGGATCGTGTCTGGCTCTCTACAAGGCCTCCTCGCACTCTGCCTGCCCTGCAAGAAAATGAGCAGCGAGTTTGTGGGGCTGTTCAAGGTTCTCCGGAGGATCAACAAAGTGACGTATAGATTACAGGTTCCGAGTGACAAATGTAGCTCACCTTCATTTAAAATCTCACTTCTCAGGCTGGTGGTTCCTGGTTCCCTAGCTAATGCTGTCCCCCATGACACCCCTCCACCCCCCCTGGATATCGAGGGGAGTCCGGCCTATGCCATCAGATCCCTACTGGATGCTCAACGTTGTGAGGGTCGGCTCCAGTATCTGGTCGACTGGGAGGGGTATGGCCAAGAGGAGCAGTGTTGGGTTCCGGTAGAGGACATTCTGGATCCCAACATCATCTGTGAATTCCACCTTCGCCGCCCGCTCCTCGTCCTCGGGGTCGTCCCTCTGGTCGGCGTCGTCCTGTGGCCGGAGGGGGGGGGTACTGCATTCGACATCGCCGGTATACTAACCACCAGTCCTGGGATTCATCATTACGAACACCTGCCCGTCATCGTGATACTCATCTGGACTCCATCACCTTCCTGATTACCTCCCCTATACAGTACATATGAGATGAGTATGTAGGATATGTAGACATTATTAAAGTGGCGTTATTTAAAGTGACTAGTGATACCTTTATTAATTCCATTTATTAAATGTATTAAAGTACCAAGAGTTTTGAGTCTGTATGTTGGCAGCAGCCACTCTATGTTAGTGATGGCTGTTTAATCTTGGATCTACCCATCCCGGATCCGGGATAATTGTCATCAACTGACACTAAGTAGCATAACGCAATGGACCAAAAATCTTACTAGAAAGTATTCATATTCATGAAATCACAAGTGAAATATATTCAAACACAGCTTAGCCTTTTGTTAATCACCCTGTCATCTCAGATTTAGAAAATATGCTTTACAGCCGAAGCAAGACAAGCATTTGTGTAAGTTTATCGATAGCCTAGCATAGCATTATGCCTAGCTAGCAACATGCAATCTGGTCACGAAAACCAGAAAAACAATCAAATGAAATCGTTTACCTTTGATGAGCTTCGGATGTTTTCACTCACGAGACTCCCAGTTAGATAGCAAATATTCATTTTTTCCAGAAAAATTATTTTTGTAGCCAAAAATAACTCTGTTAGTTCTTCACATTTAGCTGAGAAAACGACCGGAAATTGCGGTCACGACAACACCAAAAAATATTCAAAATTAGCTCCATAATATCGACAGAAACATGGCAAACGTTGTTTAAAATCAATCCTCAAGGTTTTTTTCAAATATCTATTCGATAATATATCGACCGGGTGGAAAAATGGCTACCTCTGAGAAATACACAAAGAACCATCAGGTCGACACTGACGCAATGTTGTTGTACACGCTCATTTCTCAAAATAAAAGCCTGAAACTATGTCTTGTGATACTAGACACATTAAGGAAGCCATAGAAAAAGGAATCTCGTTGATATCCCATTCACTGCTCAATAGGGAAGCATAGGAAGGGACTCTTATTTAGAAACCGCTGCGTTCCTGATTGGATTTTTCTCATTCTTTTGCCTGCAATATCAGTTCTGGAAACTATAGAGTTTTTTCTATCCTAAGCTGTCAATTATGTGCATATTCTATTTTCTGGTCCTGAAAAATAGCCAGTTTACTTTGGGAACGTTATCCCCCCAAAACAATGACCCCTAGATTCAACAGGTTACAGTCTGATGGCCTTGAGATAGAAGCTGTTTTTCAGTCTCTCAGTCCCAGCTTTGATTCACCTGTGCTGACCTCGCCTTCTGGATGATAGTGGGTTGAACAGGCAGTGGCTCAGGTGGTTGTTGTCCTTGATGATCTTTATGGCTTTCTGTTACATCGTGCGCTGTAGGTGTCCAGGAGGGCAGGTAGTTTGCCCCCGGTGATGCGCTGTGCAGACCGCACCACTCTCTGGAGAGCCATGCTGTAGATGCCATACCAGGCGGTGATACAGCCCGACAGGATGCTCTCGATTGTGCATCTGTAAAAGTTTGTGTTTTAGGTGACAAGACAAATTTCTTCAGCCTCCTGAGGTTGAAGAGGCACTGTTGCGCCTTCTTCACCACACTGTCTGTGTGGGTGGACCATTTCAGTTTGTCCGTGATGTGTACGGCGAGGAACTTAAATTTTCCAACTTCTCCACTACTGTCCCGTTGATGTGGATTTGGGGATGCTCCCTCTGCTGTTTCCTGAAGTCCACAATCATCTCCTTTGTTTTGTTGACGTTGAGTGTGAGGTTATTTTCCTGACACCACACTCCGAGGGCCCTCACCTCCTTCCTCGTCGTTGGTGGTAATCAAGCCTACCACTATAGTGTCATCTGCTAACTTGATGATTGAGTTTATGGCCAGGGAGTACAGGAGAGGTCTGAGAACGTACCCTTGTGGGGCCCTAGTGTTGAGGATCAGCGTGGTGGAGATGTTGTTTCCTACCCTCACCACCCGGGGGCGGCCAGTCAGAAAGTTCAGAACCCAGTTGCACAGGGTGGGGTCGAGACCCAGGGTTCAGAGCCTCACGAATGAACAGCTGTTCATTGCTGAAGTCAATGAACAGCATTCTTACATAGGTATCCCTCTTGTCCAGATGGGATAAGGCAGTGTGCAGTGTGATGGTGATTATCGTCTGTGGACCTGTTGGGGCTTTTAAGCAAATTGGAGTGGGTCTATGGTATCAGGTAAGGTGGAGGTGATATGATTCTTGACTCGTCTCTCAAAACACTTCATGATGGTTGTGTTTTGGCTTTGAAGTTCAGCTAATTCATCCACTTTCCTTCTCTCCATTTTGTTCTGACCTTTATCTGTGTCGTCTGACAATAACATGCCTTTAGAACACATTAACCGGTTATTTACATGACGCAGTACATTTTTACAAGATACGGCCGTCTTAACTTACTTCCACTGACCAAAAGTTATACCCATCATTTTTTAAATTTCATGCATAGTGGGAATCGCATTTGTACAACAAGCCAATTACATTACGGAACCATTAGCGGATATTTGCAGAAGCGTGCGGCTGTGAAAGACTAAAAAGCATGTGTGCGTGCTCGAAAGGTTTGTGCCGCAAATATTGCATGTTTTTATATTCACGTGGTGTATCTTCCTCCTTTTTCTCAACAGCCTGTGTGCAGCTCCCGTGGCAGAGGGCGCTCTCTCAGAATAAGGTTCCGTACTACATCAAGTGAGTAACACTTACTGAAAACATGCTGCTTATGCATGCTATAAGAATCATTTGTCTTTATGCTTATTGTATGGTAACTCATTTGACTTGTGAGTGCGTGATTCTATTAATGCTCTGAAGTTTCCTTTAAAGATCGAATCCTCATTTGGGGAAACAGAGCCACTGTTCACCCCCAGCACCTTTGTTATAGTTTTTGTTTTGTTTATGAGAGGAGAAACAGGGGAGAGGAGCGTCCCGAACGGACGTGGCAGTTTCACCAATTAAGTATTAAACTTTTAGGGTTGGATTCAATTCTTGAATGTTTCCACAAGCATAATATTGAATTTGAAGTGATTCGCAGTGCAATGTCAATTGTTGCTCATTCATTTTGCCGGGTGGTCTTTCCGATTTGCATAATACCTGTGATAATGACGAAGTATTCATGGACCCTTTTGCAGTCGGTCTATAGCAGCGGTATCACAACATTGTAATATAGTCACAGACGGGCTTAGAAGCATGGTCGATTAAAAAAGCAGAGAGGGAGGGAGAGGCTTGTGCTGATAGCCACTCAGGATGGCTTACAGACCGACACATGCAGAGAGAAAGAGACAGAGACAGGTGGACACAGAAAGTGGATAGAGATATGGGGGCTACTGAGAGATAAGTAAACAGAGAGAAGGATATGAGTAGAAAGAGAAAGATAGTGATTAATAGGAAATGACAGTCGGAGAGAGATGGGGGTGAGGATGAAAGAGGGAGAGGGGGTGATAAGGAGGTAGAGGTACAGAGACAGGTTGTGAGAGATACTGAGTGAGACAGGGAGGCATCCCTGTGAACACCTGCAATTTGTTTAGCCCTGGAGCTTTGCACTGGAAAGCATCAGAGATGAAAGCAGCAAGAGGCTGGGAAGAGAGGACGGGCTTAGAACTCTGGAATCAACAACAGCTCTCTGTGATCACAGGTGTTGGCCCTCAAGCGGCCGACTACCGAACCCTTGCCCCCCCCCCCCCCCCCCCCCCCACACACACACAAACAAACACACACTTTTTACCATATGTACCATTCTTGACTCTGTATTACATAGCACAACAACTTCACCACGGGTTTAGCTGAGCCCCACTCACATTCATCCTGAGTGACCCTATAAGAAGGGGAGAAAGGGTGAGAAATCAGCCTAATGAAAGCCTTCCTCAAATCCAAAACACTGTAAGGTTTTCACCTCATTCAAATGAATGCCACCACCGGGAGCTGCAACACTCAGTTATTGCCACTGTTGTCGTCTGTGATTATACATCCCTCAAATATCTTCTGAGTGAATTCAAAACTCTGCCACAGCCTTCACAGGGCTAATTGTAGGTCACTTACAGTGTAGTGATATTTCTGTGACCACAACATCAGGCTTTGGCACATTAATTTGGCTCTTGCCCCCACCTCTCTCATCCCACTTCTCGTCGGCCTGATTGCACAATGGCCGCTGTTTAAACCACGCCGTAACCCTGTCCCTCTCCTCCCCGGGAGAAGTGACACACTAGCAAATCAAACGTTTACACACGGACACTTCGACACACTCTGCCATCCTAGTTGACCCCCAGCTGACCTCTGGCATTTCAGTGGGCTCAGACGTCCAGAACACTGTCAGGGTATAATAGTGGACTGCCGCTGTCTTCTGTCCACATAAGAGCTATCTTAAGCTTCACATTACACTCTACGTGTGGTATGGGTTTGCATTTTTTTAAATGCAAAGGGCAAAGGAGAAGAGGAAAGCAAAAATATATAACATTTTGAGGGTAGGAGTAGAGGAAAAATGTATTTGGAATATGTCAATTGGAGAATGCAGGCACTTCTGGTTGGAGATACGTCTACCACAAGGACTGTCACAGAAGATGCAGGAAAAGTGTTAGATACACTTGTTAGATATATTTTGAGTTTTAGTTGTGTTTCAGATTATTTTGTGGCCAATAGAAATCAATGGTAAATCACAAGTGTCATTTTGGAGTCCCTTTTATTGTAAGTAAGATTATAATATGTTTCTGAACACTTCTGCATGACTCTGGATGCCACCATGGTTACGGATAATCCTGAATGAATTGTGAATAATGAATCAGAAAGTTAAGGAGGCACAAAGATCATACTCCCAAGACATGCTAAACTC
This sequence comes from Oncorhynchus mykiss, assembly GCF_013265735.2. Taxonomy (NCBI): domain Eukaryota; kingdom Metazoa; phylum Chordata; class Actinopteri; order Salmoniformes; family Salmonidae; genus Oncorhynchus; species Oncorhynchus mykiss. The sequence goes on from NC_048572.1 coordinate 38,568,146, forward strand.
TCATCATTACCAAAAACAGGGGAGGTTAGCATGTTTTTGGGGGGTATGACATTTATGCATCCTTTATCTTCTCTCTGGTCTGTGATGTGGATGAAGTAGCCAAGCCAAACAGGAAATTCCAGGGGAAGTAGTCATTATGCAGAGCATTCTAAACACTGTAATTATGCACCCAGTATCCGAGGCAACCTGGAGCCAGGAAGAAGCAGAATAGCAGACTCACCTCTGTCACTCTATTCACACTACTCTGCTGCAGCTTGGCCACACACTCTTGTAAACAACACTTTCCTGTAGCTGTTTGGTTACATAAATGTAGAGTTTCCTAGGTTTTAGGTAGTACTCCATCCCAGAGGCCGGTTGTAATGATGTTCACTCTTCACACAGATATGTCATTTAAGGATGTTTTCGGGGGAAATGTGCTGCCATCTATATCACTCACTCATTCACTACCTGCTGAGGACAGATTCAGATTCAGTAATAATAGGCAGCGGCTACTCATCCTGGGGTCCAAACAGGAATCAAAACACAACAAATAAAATACACAATATACATAGCACTACATTTACATTACAATTTAGCAGATGCTCCCATCCAGAGCGACCCACAGCCAGTACATTCATCTCAAGATAGCCAAGTGAGACAACCACATATCACAGTCGTATCACAACCACGTGTAACACATACTGCAATGCAAAAATGAAATACAAACAAATGTCTGTCTCTCTTCACAGTCCCGTATTGCGTTCATTAATATGGTTGTATTGCTAGTTTGTGTTACCTAGGGTTGCAGAGAGTTCCATGTAGTCATGGCTCTATTTCCCAGCCTCTGTTCTGGACTTGGACTTGGGTATTCAAGTAAAATGTTCGGTACTTCCGTAGATATCGTGCACCAGCTGTTGTTTACAAAAATACATAGACTGCTGCCCCTTGGCTTACCAGAAGCCGCTGTTCTATCCTGCCGGTACATCGTATAACCAGCCAGCTGTATGTTGATGTCGTCGTCGTTCAGCCATGACTCCGTGAAGCATAAGATGTTACAGTTTTTAATGTCCCGTTGGTAGTTTAATCTTCCGCGAAACTCATCTATTTTATTGTCCAAAGATTGCACTTTCGCTAGCAGAATGGAGGGGAGTGGGGGTTTATTCGATTACCTGCGAATTCTCAGAAGGCAGTCGGACCTTCGGCCCCTCTTTCTCCGCCTCAGAAGGCAGCCGTATCCGAAGGCAGCGTATCCTTCGCTTCGGGCTCATCAGAGTCGTGAAAGGAAAAAGAGGATTCGGCTAGTCCGTGGTGAGTAATCACAGTCCTGATGACTAGAAGTTATTTTCGGTCATAATAGACGGTAGCGGCAACATTATGTACAAAATAAGTAAAAGAATAAGTTAGAAACACCGCAAATAAGCAAGCAAAATAACATAATTGGCTGTGGGCACATAAAACATCTGCCATCTTCTCCTCTGGTTGCAGGTCTTGTTTGGCACCGATGAGACAGTTCGGTACCTTCAACACATCAACACCTGTGGTGCTGATCTCTGAGCTCATTACCCAAATCTGTTATATCTTCCATGTTGGCACCAGATATTACACAACAATTACATTCCAATAGGCATTACAAGTAGAATATAATTGACTCGGAAACATTGGCGCACACATGGAAAAGACTAAATCTCTAACCGAGTTTGATAATGAATGTTGCATTCTATATGGCACTTCCAAGCCCCTTTGGTCCATTCAGGCAGTAGCTTCAGAACAGCCAACCTTAACTGCTTATTTAGGAAGATGCATCTCTGTGTTGTTCTTCAAATCCGAGAGATTCTTGAATTGTCACTAGTTACCACCAAGTCAAAATTGGCTATATCATAAAAATGAATGTAATATTATTTTAAGGTTAGGTATAAGGTTATCAGTGTTGTTAAGGTGAGGGTTAAGTTTAAAATCAGATTTTATGAAGATGCATTTTAGAAATTGTTGGGGTTTAGCCATAATTATGACTTTGTTGCTGGGGTAACTAGTGACTACCGATTCTAAAACGCTGTCCTTGGTACCAAACCATCTCTTTCACATTCTGGAACCTGAACATCTGTGTGATCCTTGTATTCTTCAAGCTTTAACATGTGTACATACGTCACAGCTTTGTCCTTGTTAAGGTTCCTGCAGGTAATCTTAAACTTGGAAGTTTCTGAGGATAAATGAAGACGGATGGCAGAGGGAGAGGGTAGGGATGATTGAGGAAAGTTAGAACCTGACAACTCTTGTCGGTTAATTCCATGACGACAGTCCTGAATTTTCCAATCCAGATCCAGAGGAGGTAGTAGGCAGCTAGCGTAGTCCATTTGTTGATTGAGACAGTGTCCTTCGTTCTGTGTTTGTCACTCCGCTGCTTTGGTCTGAATACATTGTGGCAAGACACAGGCGGGTTGCCAGATCAGTCAACTCCCCGTGTTTCATCTCGGGTGTCTCCAGAGATGCTTGTGTGCATGCATGTGTGTGTACATGTTTATTCCACAACTGCGGCTGAACCCTCAAGCTGTTCGAGTTTTGCTGTGTGCGTGCATGTGCTCGTGTGCATGCATGTGTGTGTGTACATGTTAATGCCACAACCGGGGCTAAACGTTCAAACTGTCCATTTCTGACTGCTTGGTGTCCAAATTCTCACTGGGACACAATAATATCCACTCGACCGTGATTGAATCAGGCCCTGACTAGTGTAGGACAGCTAAAAAAAGGCACTCTGAGCGGTGCTCCAGTGATATTTGCAATGCAAGACGTGTGTGTGTGGAGGAAGGTGTGAAAGTGTCAGCCATTTCAGAGCATGATGAATAGGGATGAACACCTGCTGACGGCTTCTGTAGTCAGTCTCCCCTGTGTTCTACTGTCAGCACTTCACTAGCTACCCTGTCTTTTCTCACTCTCTCTCTTTCTCTCTCTCTCTCGCTCTCACTCTCTTTCCAACTCTCTCTGTCTCTCTCTCTCTGTGGAGACAGTCTCATCCACAACAACCTAATCACAGAGACACTGGCGTTCACAACAGAATAGACATCTAATTTTAGACTCCTTTTTAAAACGTTAAATCATTACAGTCCCTTGACACCAGTGTGGGTACAGGCAGGTATTTTTTTCCGAAGCGGAATACCTCCAATTTTTATCAGTTCTCTGATCACATGAAGCAGTGCAGCAGACAGACTGACACAAACCCCACTCCTGCTTATCAATGTTGTCGTCTGGAGTACTAGACTCAACACAACTCTCTCTCCTTGATCAGATCTGTTTATTTGTTTTTTTATTTATGTTTTTAGTTCAAATGTTGTTTATTTTTGTTGATTTACCATACCATATTGAGAGGGGGCATGTGGAGATGAGAGGGGTGTGTGAGAGGGGTGTGATTGTCTGTGTCTCCTTGGGCATCACTCTGAAGGCGTCCTGGATCATTTGTATGCTTTGGTAATCACAATCAAATCCGCGTTTCTGATTTGTGTACATGGGCCTCTATCTATAAGCCGATAAGACAACAGGTAGAGAAGGCAGTCTAGACAGTGATTGCACAGAGCAATTTATGTGTGTGTGTGTGTGTGTGTGTGTGACAAAAGCCTTATCGTTATCCCCTGTTGTTTTCCAGCCACCAGACTCAGACTACCTGCTGGGACCATCCAAAGATGACAGAGCTCTACCAATCGCTTGGTATGGAACACATACACAACCAGAAATGCATGCACACACACAGATTCTACTCCACTCAAAAACTTCCAATCCAAGATAGCGTAGCAGTCGGACGTGGGTTTGTCTTGTCCAGTCTCATTTTTTTTCTGAAATATTTGAATCTTAATATATCAACCTACAATCTAAATATACTTTCCTGCCACCTGCCTCACCCAATGTGGTACGGATCTGCTATTTTTATACGTTATCCCTGGAACCTCCAGCAGAAGCTAGCCAGCTAACTACCTAATAGCTAGTAGTCACTGTTAGCCACGGCTAGAGGTCTTCACCTTTAGATTGGACACCAGTCAGCTTTAGCTTGGTCAATACCTACCAGTCTGCACAGCGCGATATCAACCCAGAGAATATCGGACAGCTTTTCTCCACCACATCACCAGATTCCTGCCGCAAGATCTGGGCCATTACACCGGATCATCGCAGCAAGCTAGCTGCAACAGAGTGGCTACCGCTGACTAACGCCTCTGTCCCGAAGCAAGCACCAGGTAGTCTTGAGCAAGCCTCGAGCTAGACCCATCTCTCAGCTAGCCGAAGAGGTATACCCGCTAATTTGTGGGCTACAATACCTCTTTTGCCAAAGAGCCTGGGCCCTTTATTGTCGACACGGAGACCCGCCGAACCATCACGACTGGTCTGCCGTCGTAATCGTCCGATATGGTTTCAACAGGTATTTCCGTTGCGATGTCACCAAAGACCCATCTGCTAGCCCCGGCCCGCTAGCTTTCTGAACACCGTGCCTGCTGCTCGCCTAGCATAGTAGCGACTACCGAACAGCTCCCGGACTCACCAATTGCTGTTTATTGGACCATATGATCACCCGGCTACACATGCCTCTCTCTAATGTCAATATGCCTTGTCTTCTGCTGTTTCGGTCAGTTAAGGTTTTCTTTCACTGTAGACCCACTAGACCAGCTCAACATGCCTTAGATAGCTATTTTGTCACACACCCCACACATGGGGAGACCTCACCTGGCTTAGCTGGTGTCCCCAGAGATGCAACCTCTCTCATCGTTACTCATTGCCTAGGTTTACCATCACTGTACTCACTTCCTACCATACCCTTGTCTCTACATTATGCCCTGAATCTATTCTACCACGCCCAGAAATCTGCCCCTTTTATTCTCTGTTCTCAACGCACTAGGCGACCACTTCTTATAACCTTTAGCCGTACCCTTTCCTATTTCTCCTCTGTTCCCCTGGTGATGTAGAGGTTAGTCCAGGTCCTGTAGCCCCCAGCATCACACCTATTCCCCAGGCGCTCTCATTTGTTGACTTCTGTAACCGTAAAAGCCTTGGTTTCATGCATGTTAACATCAGAAGCCTACTCCCTAAGTTTGTTTTATTCACTGCTTTAGCATGCTCCGCCAATCCTTATGTCCTTGCCATGTCTGAATCCTAGCTTAGGAAGGCCACCAACAATTCTGAGATTTCTATCCCCAACTACAACATGTTCCATCAAGATAGAACTGCCAAAGAGGTTGGAGTTGCAAAGCTGCAGAGATATCCTGCAGAGTTCTGTCATACTATTCAGGTCTGTGCCCAAACAGTTCAAGCTTCTACTTTTAAAAATCCACCTTTCCAGAAATAAGTCTCTCACTTTGCCGCTTGTTATAGACCCCCCTCCCCCCCCCCCCCCCCCCCCCCATGGCCTATTTATTGCCTTACCTCCCTAACCTTACTACATTTGCACCCACTGTACATAGATTTTTCTATTGTGTTATTGACTACGTCTGTTTATCCCATGTGTAACTCCGTGTCGTTGTTTTTGTCGCACTGCTTTGCTTTATCTTGGCCAGGTCGCAGTTGTAAATGAGAACTTGTTCTCAGCTGGCCTACCTGGTTAAATAAAGGTGAAATAAATGAATATATAAATAATCAACAAAAAATCACTTTCACCTCACACACATTTTACACCATGGTGTAGCTCCAAAGTTCTCTCTCTCTCTCCTCACCTTTTCTTTCTCCCTCTCTCACTCGCCCTCTCTCTCACACATACACACATGCACACACACTCACATTCTCCCACTCACACTGACTGTAACATCCAAATTCATGTAGTCATGCCATTGCGGTGGCGAGTGTGACTGTTCTTTAATGAGCAGATGGATCAGTAATAAGCTGTGGAACTCTGGGAACATTTCCTTAGGGCCAACACTCAACAAATAGGACTCCACTCCTCCAAGAGAGGACTCACTAACCCAATTACCATTAATTTCCAGCCATCCCTGTGTGACCACATATAAATTACACTACAGCACATTTTTTCAACAGGTTTTCAGTTTGACATAATTATTTCATGTCTCCCCGCCTTTCCAGTTATTTTATGCCCATGTGTCAAATCGCCATTATACATTCTGTATGATGTATTTCCTCCCTCTGGTTTCTCTCTTTCTATCTTTCTTTTTTAGCCGACCTAAACAACGTGAGATTTTCCGCTTACAGAACAGCCATGAAAATCCGCAGGCTACAGAAAGCACTATGCTGTAAGTGTCCTTTTCTATACACTTACACACACCTCAGCTAAATGTCCTCAGGCTGCAGAGATTCCTGTGCCATCAGAATCTTCTCCCTCCTCACGTATTCACATCATAGTCCAGGTGCAAGGCATCAGATGCCTTAATGACCTGATCTACTGCCAAACCGTTTGGCTCTAGTCTGAAATGAAGGGGCTAATTTTGAAGTATGTCCATCCCACTTTGCAGGTGTGTGCGTAGGTATGTGATTGAGTTTGTGTGTGCCTGTGTGTGCATCTTTTTGTTTAGCTGAGAATCCACCTGTGCCCTTGTTTGTTTCATTCTAGAAGGGATCATATTGTCTTCTACAATAACCAGCTGGCTATAGCTATCATTGTGTTAGTTGTTCCCTGTTGGTGTGTGGCAGTGCAGAGATATGATCACCTGTTCCTCTGGGTACTGTCTGTACCTTGCTGATGGGACTGAGCCATGCTCTCTACCATAATTACCCAGGTGTTTATGTTATTAAGAGCGCTCCAATTAATACCCCAAACTTCACGGCTTTACTTCCTTATTTCGCTGTCTGCTTTCTGTCGTGCTGTGGGTGGGTGAGGATGGGTAGGTGCTTGTCGTGCTGAGAGTAGGTGACAGAGTGTGGGTGTGTGTTCAGCGTCTTGTTGTTCTATGCATGGAGCAGTGTGTGTGTTAAAGAGTTTAGATGATTCAGGCGCTTTGGGTTCATCTCGTATTGCATTCTAATACTTTGCCTCTATTTGCTTGTGATGATGAGATGAGAGCTCCTAGTACAACTGAGTGATTTGGATCAAAGGCGTTCCGATTCAATTTCACCCATTAGATTACAAGTCGAAGCCTGAAGCATAGACACAGGATCTGTATTTATTAGTTATTACTCTGGCTTAATGTGAGCTCTGAAACGTACAGTGAGTGAGGAAAGAAGGGAAGGAGAGTAAGAGAGAGGGGATGAGAGAGAGAGGGAACGAGTCGGTATATTTTCATCAAACCCCTTCCCAGTAGCAGGTGTTTTGTTTTTCCTCAATGGACCCCCACTGTGAGACGTGTATTTGTGTGTGTGTCTCCCACACACTCAGACACCAATATTCCCCTTAAACGGCTAATTAGATTAACTCTGAGCCGTGGGCTGCAGTAGCTGTAACATAAATTGGTTGGCCTGCCACCCTGGTGTCACACCAATGTCTACAGCCACCTCATATCCTGTCTACGGCCTTGATGTGACATTCCAGCCATCTGTAATTTGCAGTGGCAGTTTCCACTGTTCTTCACCATTTTCTAATGCCCTTTAGTTGTAATTGAGTGGTCTTAGTAAACAACTTTGGGAAATCCCTCCATCCAGTGGACCTGTTGGACCTGAAGGTGGCCCAGAGCACCTTTGAACAACACAAGCTTACCCAGAATGCCCAGCTGCTGACAGTGCCTGATGTGATCAACTGTCTGACATCCATCTATGACGGGCTGGAGCACCAGCACAAGGACCTCGTCAATGTTCCGCTGTGTGTCGACATGTGTCTCAACTGGCTGCTAAATGTCTATGACACGTACGTCGACACACACATTATATTCATGTATTAAACACGCACATGCCCCTTGTAGAATTTGTATTTATTTTATTTTACTTCTTGTGTATGCGTGTTCCCTCACTCTGTAGTGGACGCAGTGGGAAGATTCGTATCCTTTCCATGAAGATAGGATTGCTCTCGCTCTCCAAAGGCCATCTGGAGGAGAAATACAAATGTAAGTACCAACCATCGCACAAAACCTCTTTCACACACATGACACACCCAGAAACACTCAAACACACACAAAGTGAAGTCAACTTTATCACTCACTTTGACACACACGCACTGAGGTGAATTGAGAACAGCCCTGTGGTGAGCATTGCAGTGTTCTCTGTGCCAGTGTATCCCATAATGCCCTCTGCCAGGCTGTAATCCCAGCTCAGTTACCCAGGGTGACGAGCGGCTGGACCCGTGGCAGAGGACGCCAGTGACTGGCCCGTCTAATTAGATGAGAGACCTCCCACTAGTTTAGTATAATTTTTTTTATTGCAGGGGGATTAGGGATATGGCCGGTGCACTGGGGGAGCGTGCTCTGTTGTTCACCCGTTTTTGTGTCCTCGTTTTGTCCTTCAGAGTGGAAATATTAAGTAAGCCTGGGGCTCATGTGATTTTGAGGTCGTTCACAATGATGTCCTACGTAGTGGCTATGAAGGCTTATGTAGCTCAAACACATGGCTGCTCACGAATAAGTATGTTCGGCTCAGGCCGTGCACTAACGAAGAAGAGCCATAATTACTTAACCTAATGCAAGCTGACATCAAGACTGGTTTGTGCACATGCAGATATACACACACGGTATGGTAGAAGCGGCATTACCATTCCACATAATGAGAGTTGACATCAAGGCAGGGTCTCACACAGAGATCAAATACATGGCCAGGCAGTACAGATAGATAGAAGAGCCACATCTCTCCATCCTACTCTCTATCGCCTTTTTCTTGTCTCTACTGTATTTCTCTCTCTCCAACGTTCTCGCTGTCTACTGCATCCCTGTATTTTCTTCTCTTCTCACTCTCTCTCCATCTCTCGCTCTTCATCTCTCTCTCCCTTCATCCCTCATCTCTCTCTCACTGTCTCTCTCTTTCTTTCTCTCTCCTTGTTTGTCCTATCTATGAGTAACAAGGCAGACAGAGCTCTGACAAGAATCAACTGAGCTCTTGCTTTCAATTTGGTTTTGTTTTCTTCAAGAAGAAAAAAATGTTGGGTGTGTACGTCTAGAACTCTGTCATCCCTTTTAACAACGGGCAGATGCCCCTTCCTCTCCGCTCAGGGCAGGGGTTGTTGGGAAATTGATTGCTCTCCTGTGATAGAGACAGCGGGAGGAAGGGAAAGGAAGAGAGCGAGGGGAGACAAGAGGGAGAGAGCGAGAGAAAGACTGATGATTATTTTGGGTTGTATTCTGACAGTGTTGCTCATCTCACCAGGACTCTTCTACTGTACCTCCTCCTTCCGGAGCTCTTAGTGATGACTACCCACATGAAGCTATTAATACACACACTCACACAACACGCTGATAAAAAGTGACAGTGGACTCTTGGATGAGAAACTGTATTTGTGTAGTCTCCTAAATCAATCACTCAAACACTCTTTCTTTCTTCCAGACCTGTTCAGTCAGGTGGCATCGTCAGGGGATAAGTGTGACCAGAGACAGCTGGGTCTGTTGCTCCATGACGCTATCCAGATACCACGGCAACTAGGAGAGGTCGCCGCCTTCGGAGGGAGCAACATCGAACCCAGTGTCCGGAGCTGCTTCCAACACGTATGTAAATACGTACACCCACACACCTGCATGTGCACAGGCACTCAGAACACATACACATTGCTCATGAAAGTACAAATATAAACGTTCACGTGGTTGGCCTGTCCTCTAATGTTTTACTGCGGCAACCCAAGCACTTTCCCTGTGTTTATGTCTGGCCACCACTCCTGTTTAATGACTTTTTCATCCCATGGGTTCACATTTTCATTTTTCTCTTTTCCCAGGACTCATGTTTCGTCAGTCATAAACTCTTTGGCAGAATTAAATTAGTAAGCAATAAATATCCCAGATTTCGCTGCTCGGGCTCGCAAAATAGTGGGGGTGATGGAGCGCGGCTGACATTGGGAATGTCATACAGTGTAACAGGAGCCGCTACGGATCTGGAGATGTCTTTACGTTCTCCTATCGCCTCAACACTCCCCCTCCTCTCACTCCTTATCTACCTATAACTTCTTTCCATTCTCTCCCCCCATTACACCCTTGTCCTCTTTCCCCTTACACTATATTTGTCTTAATTAAGCTTTTATTGTTATTACTTTTTTATTCACATATTTACTTTCCTATTGTTGTTGCATTGTTGAGTGGTGAGCCTGCCAATAAGCATTTCCTTGACTTTTTTCACAATTTGTTAGGTTATGGCCTTATTCTGAATTTGATTAAATTGTTTTTTCCCCCTCATCATACTACATAATGACAAAGCAAAAACTAGTTTAGACATTTTTGCAAATCTATATATTAAAAAAACTGAAATATCACATTTGCACACATGGTCAGACCCTTTACTCAGCACTTTGTTGAAACACCTTTGCCAGCGATTACATGCCTCAAGTATTCTTGGGTATGACGCTACAAGCTTGGGGAGTTTCTCCCATTCTTCTCTGCAGATCCTCTCAAGCTCTGTCAGGTTCAATGGGGAGTGTCGCTGCACAGCTATTTTCAGGTCTCTCCAGAGATGTTTGATCGGGTTCAAGTCTGGGCTCGGCCACTCAAGGACATTCAGAGACTTATCCTGAAGCCAATCCTGTGTTGCCTTGGCTGTGTGGTTAGGATTGTTGTCCTGTTGAACCTTCGCCCCAGTCTGAGGTCCTGAGAGCTCTGGAGCAGGTTTTCATCAAGGCTCTCTCTGTAGTTCGCTCCAATCATCTTTCCCTCAACCCTGACTAATCTTCCATTCCCTGCCGCTGAAAAACATCCCCACAGCATCATGCTGCCACTACCATGCTTCACCATAGGGAGGTGCCAGGTTTCCTCCAGGAGAGACGCTTGGCATTCAGGCCCAAAAGTTCAATCTTGGTTTAATCAGACCAGAGAATCATGTTTTTCAATGTCTGAGAGTCCTTTAGGTGCCTTTTGGAAAAGTCCAAGCGGGCTGTCATATTTCCTTTTACTGAGGAGTGGCTTCCCTCTGGCCACACTACCATAAAGGCCTGATTGGTGGAGTGCTGCAGAGATGTTTGTCCTTCTGGAAGGATCTCCCATCTCTACAGAGGAACTCTGGATCTCTCTGACCAAGGCCCTTCTCCCCCGATTGCTCAGTTTGGCCAGGTGGACAGCTCTTGGAAGAGTCTTGGTGGTCTCAAACTTCTTCCATTCATGAATGATGGAGGCCACTGTGTTCTTGGGGACTTTCAATCATGCAGAAATGTTTTGATACCCTTCCCCAGTTCTATGCCTCGACACAATCCTGTCTCGGAGCTCTACAGACAATTCCTTTGACCTCATGGCTTGGTTTTTGCTCTGACATGCACTGTCAACTGTGGGACCTTACATTGACAGATAATGTCCAATCAATTTAATTTACCACAGACGGACTCCAATGAAGTTGTAAAAACATCACGGATGATCAATGGAAACAGGATGCACCTGAGCTCAATTTCGAGTCTCATAGAAAAGGGGTCTGAATACTTATGTAAATAAGGTATTTCTGTTTTTATTTTTAAAATATATGCAGAAGTTTAAAAAAAAACTGTTTTTGCTTTGTCATTATGGAATATTGTGTATAGATGTTACGGTTTTCTTTCTCCTCTTCCTCTGAAGAGGAGGTGTAGCAGGGATCGGACCAAAATGCAGCGTGGTTATTTTGATACATCTTTAATTAATGAAGATGATACACGAACAATACAAAACAAGAAACGTGACGTGAAAACCTAAACATCCTTATTTGGTGCAAACTAACACAGAGACAGGAACAATCACCCACGAAACACTCAAAGAATATGGCTGCCTAAATATGGTTCCCAATCAGAGACAACGATAAACACCTGCCTCTGATTGAGAACCACTTCAAGCAACCATAGACTTTTCTAGCTAACCCCACTATACCACAATCCCAATACCTACAAAAAAAACAAGACAAAACACACCACATAATAAACCCATGTCACACCCTGGCCTGACCAAAATAATAAAGAAAACACAAAATATTAAGACCAGGGCGTGACAATAGATTGATGGGGGAAAAAAACGTAATTTAATGAATTTTAGAATAAGGCTGTAACATAACAAAGGGAAGGGGTCTAAATACTTTCAGAAGGGTTGGGTTAAATGAGGAAGACACATTTCAGTTGAATGCATTCAGTTGTACAACTGTCTAGGTATCGCCCTTTCCCTTTGTATATGACAAATAAACAAACTTGAACTCACATGCACGCACACACACCATCATCCGCACCACCACCATTACAACGAGACGGTGTGATATTCACGGTACAATTCATAATGCATTAAAGTTCATGGTGAGAGTGACTGATGGCTCTGGCCTCTCTGCCCAGTAGCCTCTCTCTCTCTCTGTCTCGCTCTCTGTCCATGTGACCTCCCTGTATCAGCCAGTCAGCGAAGAGCCGCAGTGCAGTCACCCACTCCATTTGATTGAATGGGGCTGTAATGAATGAGGTGGGGGCCCATAAATACGGCCTGTTCTACGGGCCTTGACCTCCCATTTTCCTCTTTCGCCATCCCTCCATCCTTCCTCCCTCCCTACTTCCTTCGGGTAATTGATCAGTAAGTGCCGTAACTCTGCCCCTTGGATGACAAGAGGGACTCAGGGATGAGGGAGGGAGGGGGAAACAGACGAGAGAACGAGAAAACAGGGAGGAAAATTTAGGGAAGGGTCGGTAGTGTCTGCTTTCTGGCTCAATGCCTTGCAACTCCAGAACTTGTTCTCCATGTCTTTCTGTCTATGTGTGTGTGATCTCAGAGCTGAATCACATATATCTGACATTTAGCCCCAACAGAGGCACTCAGCTAGAGGTCACTGTAAAAAAACAGAGATCACACACACAGGAAAAGGTTTTGAACTTTCCCCTCATTGACCAAAACCATGGTGATTCTCACATTGTGTGTGAGTATCTTGTGACCTGCGGACAATTTCTTCCACGAGTCCCGAGAGTTCCCTCTTGGGAGACGCTGTATGGACACACCTGGTGCCGAAATTGATGACGTATGTTGCACAGCTGAGAGTCAAGTGGAGACGAATGGATTTGGTTCAGTCAGTCATCCAGAAGAGCCCTCCCAGCTAGCTAGTTTATGCTGGCAACAACTGCAGCATGGTGCTAGTAAAAACTATAAAAGAAAGTGATGTTTATTTCAAATCAAATTACATTTTATTGGTCACATATACATGGTTAGCAGATGTTATTTCGAGTGTAGCGAAATGCTTGTGGTTCTAGTTCCGACAGTGCAGCAATATCTAACATGCAATCTAACAATTCCAAACAACTACCTAATACCCACAAATCTTAGTAAAGGAATGGAATAATAAAATATACATATAAAGATATGGTTGAGCAATGACAGAGCGGCATAGACAATATGCAGTAGATGGTATAAAATACATTGTACACAAATGAGATGAGTAATACAAGATATGTAAACATTATTAAAGTGGCATTATTAAAGTGATACCTTTATTAAATGGGCAATGATTTCAAGTCTGTATGTAGGCAGCAGCCTCTCGGTGTTAGTGATGGATGATTAACAGTCTGATGGCCTTGAGATAGAAGCTTTTTTTCAGTCTCTCGGTCCCAGCTTTGATGCACCTGCACTGACCTTGCCTTCTGGATGGTAGCGGGGGAAACAGGCAGTGGCTCGGGTCTTTGGCCTTCCTGTGACATCGGGTGCTGTAGGTGTTCTGGAGGGCAGGAAGTTTGCCCCCGTTGATGCATTGTGCAGACCACACCACCCTCTGGAGAGCCCGACAGGATGCTCTCAATTGTGCATCTGTAAAGGTTTGTGAGGGTTTTAGGTGAGAAACCAAATTTCTTCTACCTCATGAGGCGCTGTTGCACCTTATTCACCACAATGTCCGCGTAGGTAGACCATTTCAGTTTGTCCCTGATGTGTATGGCGAGGAACTTAAAAACTTTTCACCTTCTCCACTGCTACCCCGTCGATGTGGATAGATGGGGTGCTCCCTCTGCTTTTCTGAACTCCACGATCATCTCCTTTGTTTTGTTGACGTTGAGTGAGAGTCTGTTTTGCTGACACCACACTCTGAGTGCCCTCACCTCCCCCTGTATGCTGTCTTGTCATTGTTGGTAATCAAGCCTGCTACTGTTGTGTCGTCTGCAAACTTGATGATTGAGGTGGAGGCGTGCATGGCCATGCAGTCATGGGTGAACAGAGAGTACAGGAGGGGGCTAGCATGCACCCTTGTGGGGCCCCAGTGTTAAGGATCAGCGAAGTGTTGTTTCCTACCTTCACCACCTGGGGGCGGCCGGTCAGGAAGTCCATGACCCAATTGCACAGGGCAAGGTTGAGACCCAGGCTTTCAAGCTTAATGATGAACTTGGAGGGTACTTTAGTGTTCAATGCTGAGCTATAGTCAATGAACAGCATTCTTACATACATAGGTATTCCTCTTGTCGAGATGGGATAGGGTAGTGTGCACTGTTATGGCGATTGCAATGTCAGTGGACTTATTGTGTTGGTAAGCAAATCGAAGTGGGTCTAGGGTGACAGGTAAGGTGGAGGTGATATGATCCTCTACTAGGGACAGTAAAGAGAATATGTCTAGAAACACACCAGCCAGCTGGTCTTGTCATGATCTTAGGACGCGGCTAGTGATGCCTTCTGGGCCGATAGCCTTGCAAGGGTTAACCTCTCTGGTATATGTGGGACGGTAGCGTCCCACCTCGCCAACAGCCAGTGAAATTGCAGGGCGCCAAATTCAAAACAACATAAATCCCATAATTAAAATTCCACAAACATACATGCATTTTACACAATTTTTAAAGATAAACTGTAAATCCAGCCACAGTGTCCGATTTCAAAAAGGCTTTACGATGAAAGCACACCAAACGATTATGTTAGGTCAGTACCTAGTCACAGAAAAACACAGCCATTTTTCCAGCCAAAGAGAGGAGTCACAAAGTACAAATAGAGATAAATGAATCACTAACCTTTGATGATCTTCATCAGATGACACTCAAAGTACTTCATATTACACAATGTTTGTTTTGTTCGAAAAATATCATATTTATATCCAAAAATCTGTTTACATTGGCGTGTTATGTTCAGTAGTTCCAAAACATCCGGTGATTTTGCAGAGAGCCAAATCAATTTACAGAAATACTCATAATAAACATTGATAAAAGATACAACTGTTATGCATGGAATTTTAGATCCACTTCTCAACCGCTGTGTTAGATTTAAAAAAAACTTTGGTCAGAAATAGCATTGTAAATATTCACTTACCTTTGATGATCTTCATCAGAATGCACTCCCAGGAATCCCAGTTCCACAATAAATGTTTGATTTGTTCGATAAAGTCCCTCATTTATTTCCAAATACCTCCTTTTTGTTCGCGCGATTAGTACACAATCCAAACCCACGACGCGAGAGCAAGTCTAAGGCGAAAGTTCAGACGAAAAGTCATAACAGTTCGTAGAAAAATGTCAAACGAAGTATAGAATCAGTTTTTAGGATGTTTTTATCATAAATGTTCAATAATGATTCAACCGGAGAATTCCTTTGTCTGTAGAAATGCGATGGAACGCAGCTAACTCTCACGTGAGCGCGCGTGATCAGCTCATGCCACTCTGCCAGACCTCTGTCTCATTCAGCTCTCATTCCCCATTACTTCACAGTAGAAGCATCAAACAAGGTTCTAAAGACTGTTGACATCTAGTGGAATCCTTGGGAAGTGCAATATGACCCCATAGACACTGTATATTCGATAGGCAATCATTTGAAAAACTACAAACCTCCGATTTCCCACTTCCTGGTTGGATTTTTCTCAGGTTTTTGCCTGACATATGAGTTATGTTATACTCACAGACATCATTCAAACAGCTTTAGAAACTACAGAGTGTTTCCTATCCAAATCTACTAATAATATGCATACATTAGCAACTGGGCCTGAGTAGCCGGCAGTTTACTCTGGACACCTTATTCATCCAAGCTACTAAATACTGCCCCCTTGTCCCAAAGAAGCTTCTTCGGGATTGGTGTCCTGTCCATGGTACAGTTGAGCTAACATAGGCTAATGCGATTAGCATGAGATTGTAAGTAACAAGGACATTTCCCAGGATATAGACATACCTGATATTGGCAGAAAGCTTAAATTCTTGTTAATCTAACTGCTGCAAAATGGCGCCGGAAGCAATCGCAACAGTTTTACGGGTGCCCAACCAATTGTGTTGTTATTTTTTGGCAATATTTGAAACTTATTTTGTACATAACGTTTCCATAAAAAACGAGCTTCTGGGTATCAGGACAGGATTAGACAAAGATTTTTTCTACAACAAGCACGACGCACAGGACATTCTCCAAACACCTGACAGGGTCGACATCCCTGTTATTTGCAAGAGGAAGCGACGCAGGTAAAGAGGACAGAGAGCCGTATGCCTCGAGAGAACCCGCAGAAGGCGAATGGGAAAGCTGCCATTACTGTCAATAATACTCGCCAACGTGCAATCATTGGACAATAAATTATATGAGTTATGATCATGAATATCCTACCAATGGGACATCAAAAACTGTAATATCCTATGTTTCACAGAATCGTGGCTGAATGACGACATGGATATTCAGCTAGCGGGATATACGCTGCACCAGAAAGATAGAACAGCACACCCCAGTCGTGGTGGTGGTGGGGGGGGAGGGGTCAGATGAGGGGGGTGGGGGATGGTCAGTGCATATTTGTAAACAACAGCTGGTGCAAGAAATCTAAGGAAGTCTCTAGATTTTGCTCGCCTGAAGTAGAGTATATTATGATAAATTGCAGGCCACACAACAAGAGTTTTCAGCTATACTTTTGGTGGCTGTTTATTTACCACCACAGACAGATGCTGGCACTAAGACCACACTGTATAAGGAAATAAGTAAACAGGAAACCACTCACCCAGAGACAGCGCTCCTAGTGGCCAGAGACTTTAATGCAGGGAATCTTAAATCAGTTCTACCTAATTTCCATCAACATGTTAAATGTGCAACAAGAGGGAAAATAAATCTATATCAACTGTACTCCACACACAGAGACGCTTACAATGCTCTCCCTCGTCTTCCATTTGGTAAATCCAACCACAAATCTATCCTCCTGATTCCTGGTTACAACCAAAAATTAAAGCAGGAAGCACAAGTGACTCGGTCTATAAAAAACTGGTCAGATGAAGCAGAATTGAAACTACAGGACTGTTTTGCTATCACCTACTGGAACATATTCCGGGATTCTTCCAATGGCATTGAGGAGTACACCACATCAGTCACTGGCTTTATCAATAAGTGCATTGAGGACGTTGTCCCCACAGTGACTGTACGTACATACCCCAAGCAGAAGCCATGGATAACAGGCAACATTTGCACTGAGCTAAAGGGTAGAGCTGCCGCTTTCAAGGTGCAGGACTCTAACCCGGAAGCTTAGAAATCCTGCTATGCCCTGCAACAAACCATAGAACAGGTAAAGCGTAAATACAGGGCTACGATTGAATCATACTACACCGGCTCCAAAGCTAGTCTTATGTGGCAAGACTTGCAAACTGTTACAGACAACAAAGGGAAGCACAGCCGCGAGCTGCCCAGTGACACGAGCCTACTTGACGAGCTAAATCACTTCTATGCTCGCTTCGAGGCAACCCAAACAGAGAGGCATGCATGAGAGCATCAGCTGTTCCGGATGACTGTGTGATCACGCTCTCCGTAGCCGACGTGAGTAAGATCTTTCAACAGGTCAACATGCACAAGGCTGCGGAGCCAGACGGATTACCAGGACGTGTGCTCCGGGCATGTGCTGACCAACTGGCAAGTGTCTTCACTGACATTTTCAACATGTCCCTGATTAAGTCTCTAATACCAACATGTTTCAAGCAGAAACCCTAGACCCACTGCAATTTGCATACCGTCCAAACAGATCCACAGATGACGCCATCTCTGTTGCACTCCACACTGCCCTTTCCCACCTGCACAAAAGGAGCACTTATGTGAGAATGCTATTCATTGACTAAAGCTCAGCATTCAGCACCATAGTACCCTCAAAGCTCATCACTAAAATAAGGATCCTGGGACTAAACACCTCCCTCTGCCACTGGATACTGGACTTCCTGTCGGGCCAGCCCCAGGTGGTGAGAGTAGGTAGCAACACATCTACCACGCTGATCCTCAACACTGGAGCTCCCCAGGGGTGCATGCTCAGTCCCATCCTGTACTCCCCGTTCACCCACGACTGCATGGCCAGGCAAGACTCGAAAACCATCATTAAGTTTGCAGACAACACAAATGTGGTAGGCCTGATCACCGACAACGACGAGACAGCCTATAGGGAGGAGGTCAGAGACCTGGCATGGAGGTGCCAGAATAACAACCTATCCCTCAACGTAACCAAGACTAAGGAGATTATTGTGGACTACAGGAAAAGGAAGACCGAGCATGCCCCCATTCTGATCGACGGGGCTGTAGTGGAGCAGGTTGAGCGCTTCAAGTTCCTTGAATTCCACATCAACAACAAACTAGAATGGTCCAAACACACCAAGACAGTCGTGAAGAGGTTACGACACAGCCTATTCCCCCTCAGGAAACTAAAAAGTTTTGGCATGGGTCCTGAGATTCTCAAAAGGTTCTACAGCTGCAACATTGAGAGCATCCTGACTTGTTGCATCACTGCCTGGTACGGCAATTGCTCAGCCTCCGACCACAAGGCACTACAGAGGGTAGTGCGTACGGCCCAGTACATCACTGGGGCTAAGCTGCCTACCATCCAGAACCTCTACACCAGGTGGTGTCAGAGGAAGGCCCTAAATATTGTCAAAGACCCCCGCCACCCCAGTCAGACTGTTCTCTCTACTATCGCATGGCAAGCGGTTTTGGAGTGCCAAGTCTAGGATAAAAAAATGCTTCTCAACAGTTTTTACCCCCAAGACATAAGACTCCTGAACAGGTAATCAAATGGCTACCCAGACTATTCGCATTGTGTGCCCCCCTCCTCCCCCAACCCCTCTTTTACGCTGCTGCTGCTCTCTGTTTATCATATATGCACAGTCACCTTAACTATACATTCATATACATACTACCTCAATTGGCCCAACCAACCAGTGCTCCCGCACATTGGCTAACGTGGCTATCTGCATTGTGTCCCGCCACCCACCACCCACCACCCGCCAACCCCTCGTTTACGCTACTGCTACTCTCTGTTCATCATATATGCGTAGTCAATTTAACCATATCTACAATAACATTCTACCTCAATCAGCCTGACTAAGCGGTGTCTGTATGTAGCCTCGATACTGTTAATAGCCTTGCTACTGTTATTTTTCAGTCTTTTTACTGTTGTTTTATTTCTTTACTTACCTATTGGTTAGAGCCTGTAGCATTTCACTGTAATGGCTACACCTGTTCTATTCAGCGCACGTGACAAATTACCTTTGATTTGAACTGTCCAATTTACAGTTGCTATTACATTGAAATAATACCATGCTATTGTTTGAGGAGAGTGCACCATTCTGAACATGAGAACTCAATAATACACAAATTATGCATATTTGGGCAGTCGTGATACAACATTTTTAACAGAAATACAATTGCTCATTGGAACGGTCTGTAACTTTGCACATACACTGCTGCAATCTAGTGGCCAAAATTAACTAAATTGCACCTGGGCTGGAAAAATAAATGATGGCACAAAAAAGAACAGATGTTTTTTTCTTTGTATTATATTTTACCAGATCTATTGTGTTATTTTCTCCTACATTCCTTTCACATTTCCACAAACTTCAGTGTTTCCATTCAAATGGTACCAATAATATCCATATCCTTGCTTCAGGGTCTGAGCTATAGGCAGTTTGTCTTGGATATGTCAACACATTAATGTTTTGTATAAACAGAAGTGATGCAGTCATCTCTCCTCAACTCTTAGCCCTCTGATTACAATGAAGACGTGCTGCTCTCTTCCTTGCCAGCCGCAGCTTAAGGGATCCCTTAAGTGCAAATCCCGCTCAAATCCCGTTAGAGGGATTGATTTGACGACATCCAGTGACATTGCAGAGCACCAAATTTAAACTACAGAAATATAAATATTCAACATTCACGAAATAATAAGTGTAATACATCAAAATAAAGCTTAACTTCTTGTTAATCCAGTCGCTCTATCAGATTTTTAAAATGCTCTACGGCGAAAGCACACCTTGCGATTATCTGAGGACAGCCCCCTCAAACAAACACATTAAAATAATTTTTCAACCAGGCAGATGCGACACAAAAGTCAGAAATAGCCATATAATAAATGCCTTACCTTTGAAGATCTTCATCTTTTTGCCATCTCAAATGCCTCATTGACTAAATTAATGGTAGTTTTGTTCGATAAATTCCTTCTTTGTATCCCAAAAATGACAATTTATTTAGCGCGTTTGATTCAGAAATACACCGATTCCAACATGACTACAAAGTATCTAATAAATTACCTGAAAACCTGGTCCAAACATTTCAAACAACGTTCCAAATCCAAGCTCAGGTATCCTAAAATGTAAATAATCAATAAAATTTAAGACGGGATAAACAGTTTCCAATACCGAAGAAAAATAACACAGAGTGTGCTCCTGTACACGCGCATCAAAATACTAGAGACCTTCAGAGTGACACGTACAAAAAACAGCATTACTTCTTCATTTCTCAAAAGAAAAACATCGACCAATTTCTAAAGACTGTTCACATCTAGTGGAAGCCATAGGAACTGCAATCTGGGCCCTAATAAATCAGGATTCCCATAGAAGAGCATTGGAAAACACAATGACCTAAAAACAAAATTTCCCTGGATGGATTGTGCTCGGGGTTTCGCCTGCCAAATCAGTTCTGTTATACTCACAGATTTTATTTGAACGGTTTTAGAAATTTTAGAGTATTTTCTATCCAAAACCACTATGCATATGCATATCCCAGCTTCTGGGCCTGAGTAACAGGCAGTTTACTTTGGGAATGCTTTTCATCCGGACCTGAAAATACTGCCCCCTATCCCGAAGAAGTGGGTATTTTATATGATTTAGACCTTTATTTAACTAGGCAAGTCAGTTGTGGCATTCCTGCACAGCAGACACAGAACAAGCCACATTTTTAAGAGTGAAAAAGTAGATGGGACCTGCGTGCATTGGGTCAGAAGGATAGTGCACCTGCAAACAACAAAATAACAATAATATAAGTTAATGAAAAGAAAATGTAATGTAAAACGTAATATAATTTTTTAATGCGTCATTATTAGGTAAATTCTAACAGTCAACTTTATCTTGGTGTCTTTTGATTATACCTGGAGCTAGCTAACTAGCTAGACAATTAAGCATAATCCCAAACCATAGAGTGCTAGCTAAAGTTAAGCATATAGTTTCAATGTTCGCTATTTAGCTAGTTAAGGCTATAACTAGCAATGTGAAATGGCATTCTGAGATAACAATGGTAGTTAGCGACCCAGTCATATAATGACAGCTAGCTAACAGTATGATTTAACTTGCAATATAAGCAACTTTCTTCAAAAATTAGAAAATATCTGAAACTGTAGCTGTAGTCTCTTACCTGTATACAGTTTAAGTCGTAAGTTTACATAAACCTTAACCAAATACATTTAAACTCAGTTTTTCACAATTCCTGACATTTAATCGTAGTAAAAATTCCCTGTCTTAAGTCAGTTAGGATCACCACTTTATTTTAAGAATGTGAAATGTCAGAATAATAGTAGAGAAAATTATTTATTTCATCTTTTATTTATTTCATCATATTCCCAGTGGGTCAGAATTTTACATACACTCAATTAGTATTTGGTAGCATTGCCTTTAAATTGTTTTACTTGGGTCAAACATTTTGGGAAGCCTTCCACAAGCTTCCCACAATAAGTTGGGTGAATTTTGGCCCATTTCTCCTGTCAGAGGTGGAGTAACTGAGTCAGGTTTGTAGTTCTCCTTTCTCGCACACACTTTTTCAGTTCTGCTCACAAATGTTCTATGCAAATGAGGTCAGGGCTTTCGGATGGCCATTCCAGTACCTTGACTTTGTAGTCCTTAAGCTATTTTTCCACATTTTGGAAGTTTGCATGGGGTCATTGTCCATTTGGAAGACCCATTTGCGACCAATATAGCCACATCATTTTCCATCCTCATGATGCCTTCCATTTTGTGAAGTGCACCAGTCCCTCCTGCAGCAAAGCACCCCCACAACATGATGGTGCCACCTCTGTGCTTCATGGTTGGGATGGTGTTCTTTGGCTTGCAAGCCTCCCCCTTTTTCCTCCAAACATAATGATGGTCATTAGGGCCAAACAGTTCTATTTTTGTTTCATCAGAACAGAGGATATTTCTCCAAAAAGTACGATCTTTGTCCCCATGTGCAGTTGCAAACCGTAGTCTGGCTTTTTTATGCTGGTTTTGGACCAGTGGCTTCCTTCTTGCTGAGCGGTATTTTAGGTTATGTTAATATAGGACTCGTTTTACTGTGGATATAGATACTTTTGTACCTGTCTCCTCCAACATCTTCACAGGGTCCTTTGCTGTTGTTCTGGGATTGATTTGTACTTTTCGCACCAAAGTACGTTCATCTCTAGGAGACAGAACGCGTCTCCTTCCTGAGCGGTGTGACAACTGTGTGGTCCCATGGTGTTTATACTTGCGTACTATTGTTTGTATAGATGAACGTGGTACCTTCAGGCATTTGGAAATTGCTCCCAAGGATGAACCAGACTTGTGGAGGTCTACAATTTATTTTCTGAGGTCTATGCTGATTTCTTTTAATTTTCCCATGATTTCAAGCAAAGATGCACTGAGTTTGAAGGTAGGCCTTGAAATACATCCACAGGTAAACATGCACAGGTAAACATCCAATTGACTACAATTATGTCAATTAGCCTATCAGAAGCTTCTAAAGCCATGACATAATTTTCTGGAATTTTCCAAGCTGTTGAAAGGCACAGTCAACTTAGTGTATGTACATTTCTGACCCACTGGAATTGTGATACAGTGAATTATGTGAAATAATCTTTCTGTAAACAATTGTTGGAAAAATTACTTGTGTCATGCATGAAGTAGATGTCCTAACCAACTTGCCTAAACTATAGTTTGTGAACAAGAAATTTGTGGAGTGGTTGAAAACAAGTTTTAATGACTCCAACTTAAGTGTATGTAAACTTCCGACTTCAACTGTATAGAGCCATGTCGTGGTTCCTCAAGCGAGTTCAACTTAAAAAAACAGATAAAAAACATTTGTGTTTTTGTTGTCTCTTGGTGTCTTTCCAATTTATAACTCTTGTTCTGTACTTTGTCATGTTTTGTACGTTTGATGTGGACTCCAGGATGTGGACCCCCTTCGTACTCACTCAATTCTCGCTGCGCAAAATGCGTAATATTTTTTGGGCACCAGGCATGTCTGTATAGTCTCTCTCTTCCCTCTGTGTTTACTCACTGACCTTGTGGGTAGCCGTGGCAACTGAAAGGTCAGGTGTGTTTGCTGTATTTTGGACAGCAGCGATCTCGAGGTGTAAAAGGATTTAATACCTCTGTAAATGGTAAGGAATATAGGTCTGACACTAGGGCTGTGCCTGAAATGTCACCCTGTTCCCAGTATAGTGCACTGTTCTGGGTCCTGGTCAAAAGTAGCGCACTATACAGTGGAGCAACAAAGTATTTAGTCAGCCACCAATTGTGCAAGTTCTCCCACTTAAAACTATGACAGACAGAAAATCACATTGTAGGATTTTTACAATGTGATTCATGCTTTCCTTTACACGGATCAGTCGTCCTGGTCCCGTTGCAGAAAAACAGCCCCAAAGCATGATGTGTCCACCCCCATGCTTCACAGTATGTATGGTGTTCTTTGGATGCAACTCAGCATTCTTTGTCCTCCAAACACGACGAGTTGAGTTTTTACCAAAAAGTTATATTTTGGTTTCATCTGACCATATGACATTCTCCCAATCTTCTTCTGGATTATCCAAATGCTCTCTAGCAAACTTCAGACGGGCCTGGACATGTACTGCAGGGGGACACGTCTGGCACTGCAGGATTTGAGTCCCTGGCGGCATAGTGTGTTACTGATGGTAGGCTTTGTTACTTTGGTCCCAGCTCTCTGCAGGTCATTCACTAGGTCCCCCCGTGTGGTTCTGGGATTTTTGCTCACCGTTCTTGTGATCATTTTGACCCCACGGGGTGAGATCTTGCATGGAGCCCCAGATCGAGGGAGATTATCAGTGGTCTTGTATGTCTTCCATTTCCTAATAATTGCTCCCACAGTTGATTTCTTCAAACCAAGCTGCTTACCTATTGCAGATTCAGTCTTCCCAGCCTGGTCCAGGTCTACAATTTTGTTTCTGGTGTCCTTTGACAGCTCTTTGGTCTTGGCCAAAGTGGAGTTTGGAGTGTGACTGTTTGAGGTTGTGGACAGGTGTCTTTTATACTGATAACAAGTTCAAACAGGTGCCATTAAAACAGGTAACGAGTGGAGGACAGAGGAGCCTCTTAAAGAAGAAGTTACAGGTCTGTAAGAGCCAGAAATCTTGCTTGTTGGTAGGTGTCCAAATACTAATTTTCCACCATAATTTGCAAATAAATTCATTAAAAATCCTACAATGTGATTTTCTGGATTTTTTTTCTCATTTTGTCTGTCAGAGTTGAAGTGTACCTATGATGAAAACTACAGGCCTCTCATCTCTCATCTTTTTAAGTGGGAGAACTTGCACAATTGGTGGCTGAATAAATACTTTTTTGCCCCACTGTATATAGGGAATAGAGTGACATTTTGGATTCAACCTAGTTGTTGAATTCACTTTGACTTGAAATCTCCAATTCCTCTCTCCTCTTCCTGTCCAGGTGACCAATAAGGTGGAGCTGGAGCCCAGGCAGTTTGTTGATTGGATGAGACTGGAGCCCCAGTCTGTGGTGTGGCTTCCTGTGCTACATAGAGTGGCGGCTGCTGAGACCGCCAAGCACCAGGCCAAGTGTAACATCTGTAAAGAGTGTCCCATTGTAGGGTTCAGGTAAAAATACACACAAACGCATATAGGCACAAATGTGAACACACACAGCAACTTTGATGTTAGTTCCTTTTTCTTTTTTTTCTTTTGGGGGGGCGGTAGATCAGCTTTAAAATTGCAGATAGATTGGTTGCAGATAGAGTGGTTTCCATCA
Organism: Oncorhynchus mykiss; assembly: GCF_013265735.2. Classification (NCBI taxonomy): domain Eukaryota; kingdom Metazoa; phylum Chordata; class Actinopteri; order Salmoniformes; family Salmonidae; genus Oncorhynchus; species Oncorhynchus mykiss. The sequence continues at coordinate 38,593,248 of NC_048572.1, forward strand.
ATTTAATTGTCTGCGTAATTTCCAATCCCCCATATATTTTTTGGAAATGTATTTCCCCACAGTATATATATAAATTATATATCTTTAAAAAATATATATATTTCCTTTATTATTTTCCCGTAACCCTGACATGAATCCCTAATTGGAGTAAACAAATGGACAACAACACTTAGGCTTCTACTTCCAACTTAAACATACATATTTATATTTTGTTTGTTTTGCCATACAGTACTAGTCAAAAATTTGGACACACCTATTCATTCAAGGCTTTTTCTTTATTTTTTAATTATTTTTTCTTACATTGTAGAATAATAGCGAAGACATCAAAACTATGAAATATCACATATGGACAAGGTAGGGTTGGTATACAGAAGTTAGGTCTATTTGGTAAAGACTATGTCCATATTATGGCAAGAACAGCTCAAATAAGCACAGAGAAATAACAGTCCATCATTGCTTTAAGGCATGAAGTTCAGTCAATCTGGGAAATTTTAAGGCATTTTGAGACATACTAATCTTTCAGAAAACCAGTTCAGATTTAAGGTCATTATATAAATAGGCACACTTAATTTTGTCTGGCTTGCCATTCCAAATTAAAGGGGAAAAAAAATGTGCTCATTAAATTTAAAAATGTCGCCAGGCCATGAGCAAATAGTTCAACTCGGATAAGACTAAAGAGTTAATCAGGGTGATTTTTAAATTAATAGACAGATATTTTCTTTTCCACGGTAGGAAGATCTTATCTATTTTTGTCCCCCCCTACACGCACGCACACACACACACACACACACACACACACACACACACACACACACACACACACACACAGTGGGCTCATGCATGCTGGTCTTCCTGCTCTAGTAGAGTAGAGCAGAAAGGCAGAAAGGGCAGGCCTGCTCTGGAGGGCAGGCATTTATCTAAATGTCAGCAGATCATAAACTTCTGACTAAATACCAACTGGAGGAGGACATCTATAATCACACGCGCTTGGACACGCACGTACACACACACAGACGCAGACATCCACAAACAGTGCATAACAGACCACCCCTGTGATACTGGGGGTCTCAAAAGACTCCTAAAGGTCTCTTTCACACAAATGAACCAACACCGCCGGCTGATATGTCAGTAGTTTAACATAATCACACTCTTCTGATTCCAAAGACCTCCCTGTGATGAGCTGAGTTCAGAGATGTACACAGGCTAAACACTATTGTTTGCTGTCATCCTCTTTTACAACTATTCACTTAACTCTCCTGTTCTGCCTTTGATGGCGAGGGGATCTGACATCAGTCACAGAATGCGAGCAGAATAAGACACAACACCATGCTAGCCAGAATCTAATGTCTAGTGTTTTGTATTTCTGGTTACTCACTAAGTAGTTACACCAGCTAGAGAATGTCTGAGTGAAACACTAGAAGACATTTGACACAACACATTCCCTTGGTTGTCTGTCTGTCGGGAGGGAGGGAGGGAGGGACTATTACAAAGTAGAAATTATGGACCCACAGGGTCATTAATTGGTGGGCGTCTGTGTCAAGGCTAATGAAAAGGTTGCTGTGTAGTGGGACGTGTGGTATACTGTGCTCTACTGTCTGATGCATTGCTACGGGCTCTGTCATCACTCAAATCACCTTGGCTGTGGTAGAGGAGAGAGAAGCAGAGGGATGGAAGACTTGTGATGTTGCGCATGAATTTGGTCCATCTTAATATACAGTTGTCTTACGAATGTCTTATATATTCTGATTTGAGTACAATGAAAAGGTGTTTTGGGATAGAGCTGCAGGTGCTTCATTTCGATCTTAGCAGATGGATTGGAGAGAGAACGTGATGACAGGAGGCCCTGGAATTGCGATAGCATATACAAGATTGGGAAATGGAGGAATCTGTTTGACGGAATCATTACTCTTATTATCTTGTTTTTCCCTAGGTATCGCAGTCTGAAGCACTTTAACTATGACGTGTGTCAGAGCTGCTTCTTCTCTGGACGAACCGCCAAGGGCCACAAGCTCAACTACCCTATGGTGGAGTACTGCACGCCGGTGAGGAACACACACACACACACCTCTGTGCAACCTCATTCAACAAATCACTAGTTTTGCAACTTGTCCTGCCAGCTACATCAACTTCAGGAGAGAGAGAGAGAGAGAGAGAGATTCTCATTCAAGGGTTTTTTAAACTATTTTTTACATTGTAGAATAGTATTGAAGACATCAAAACTATGAAATAACACATACGGAATCAAGAAGTAACCAAAAAAGTGTGAAACAAGTCAAAATATATATTTTTATATTATTTGAGATTCTTCAAAGTAGCCACCTTGTTGACAACATTGCACACTGTTGGAATTCTCTCAACCAGCTTGAGGTGTGTGGAATGCGTTTCAATTAACATGTGTGCCTTAAGAAGTTATTTTGTGGAAATTATTTATTTCTTAATGTGTTTGAGACAATCGGTTGTGTTGTGACAAGGTAGGGAGATAATAGGTCCATATAATGGCAAGAAAAGCTCAAATAAACAAAGAGAAACGATAATCCGTCATTACTTTAAGAAATACGGAACATTTCAAGAACTTTGAAAGTCTCTTCAAGTGCAGTCAAAAAACATCATGATGAAACTGGCTCTCATGAGGACCGCCATAGGAATGGAAGACCCAGAGTTACTTCTGCTGCAGAGGCTATGATCATTAGAGTTACCAGCCTCAGAAATTGCAGGCAAAATAAATGCTTCACAGCATTTAGACTCTGTGAATCAGGCCTTCATGGTCGAATTGCTGCAAAGAAACCACTACTAAAGGACAACAATAATAAGAAGAGACTTGCTTGGGCCAAGAAACACGAGCAATGAACATTAGACCAGTGGAAATTTGTCCTTTGGTCTGGAGTCCAAATTTGAGATTTTTGGTTCCAACCGCCATGTCTTTGTGAGAAGCGGTGTAGGTCAAAGGATGATCTCCGCATGTGTATTTCCCACTGTAAAAAATGGAGGAGGAGGTATTGTGGAGTGGGGTTGCTTTGCTGGTGACACAGTGAAATCTGATTTATTTAGAATTCAAGGCACACTTAACCAGCATGGCTACCACAGCATTCTGCAGCGATACGCCATCCCATCTGGTCTGGGCTTAGTGGGACTATCATTTGTTTTTTAACAGGACAATGACCCAACACACCTCCAGGCTGTGTAAGGGCTATTTGATCAAGAAGGAGAGTGATAGAGTGCTCCATAAAATAAGCTGGCCTCCACAATCCCCTGATCTCAACCAAATTGAGACGGTTTGGGATGAGTCGTACCTCGGAGAGAAGGAAAAGATGCCAACAAGTGCTCAGCCTATGTGAAAACTCCTTCAATACAGGACTGAGATTGAATCCTACTACACCAGCTTTGATGCTCGTCGGATGTGGCAGGGTTTGCAAGCTATTACGGATTACAAAGAGAAACCCAGCCTCGAGCTGCCAAGTGACGCAAGCCTACCAGACGAGCTAAATGCCTTTAATGCTCGCTTTGAGGCAAGCAACACAGAAGTATGCATGAGAGTACGAGCTGTTCCGGAAGAATGTGTGATCACACTCTCCGTAGCCAATGTGAGCAAGACCTTTAAACAGGTCAACATTCATGAGGCCACGGGGCAAGACGGATTATTAGGATGTGTACTCAAAGCATGCACGGACCAACTGGCAAGTGTCTTCACTGACATTTTCAACCTCTCCCTGACCGAGTCTGTAATACCTACGTTTCAAGCATAGTCCCTGTGCCCAAGAAAGCAAAGATAATCTGCCTAAATGACTACCACCCCGTAGCATACAGGTCGGTAGCCATGAAGTGCTTAGAATGGCTGGTCATGGCTCACATCAACACCATTATCCCGGAAATCCTAGACCCACTCCTATTTGCATACCGCCCCAACAGATCCACAGATGCTATCTCTATTGCACTCCACACTGCCCTTTCCCACCTGGACAAAAGGAACACCTATGTGAGAATGCTGTTCATTGACTACAGCTCGACATTCAACACCAAAGTGCTCACAAAGCTCAGCACAAAGCTATGGACTCTGGAACTAAACACCTCCCTCTGCAACTGGATCCTGGACTTCCTGATGGGCCGTGTCCAGGTGGTAAGTGTAGGCAAAAACACATCTGCCACCCTGATCCTCAACACTGGGGCCCCTCGGGGGTGTGTGCTTAGTCCCATCCTGTACTTTCTGTTCACCCACGACTGCGTGGCCAAGCACGCCTCCAACAAAATCATCAAGTTGGATGATGACACAACAGTGGAAGGCCTGATCCCCGATAACTATGAGACATCCTTTTGGTTGGAGGTGGTGCCAGGACAACAACCTCTCCCTCAATTTGAGAAAGACAAAGTAGCTGATTGTGGACTGTAGGAAAAGGAGGGTCAAACAGGCCCCCATTAACATTGACCGGGTTGTAGTGGATTGGGTCGAGAGTTTCCTTGGTGTCCACATCACCAACAAACTATCATGGTTCAAACACACCAAGATAGTCGTGAAGAAAATATTTTACCCTCTGGAAAATATTTGGTATGGGTCCCCAGATCCTCAAAAAGTTATACAGCTGCACCATCGAGAGCATCCTGACTTGTTGCATCAACGACTACACAGGGTGGTGCGTACAGCCCAGTACATCACTCGGGCCAATCTTCCTGCCATCCATGACCTATATACTAGGCAGTGTCCCAAAAAATGTGGCCCAAAAAATTGTCAGACTCCAGTCACCCAATTGATAGACTGTTCTATCTGCTACCGCACGGCAAGCGGTACCGGAGCAACAAGTCTATATCCAAAAGGCTCCTTAACAGCTTCTACCCCCAAGCCATTAGACTGCTGAACAATTAATCAAATGGCCACCCGGACTATTTACATTGACACCCCCTCCCCTTTTGTTTTTACACTGCAGCCAATTGCTGTTAATTATCTATGCATAGTCACTTTACCCCTACCTACAGTACATTAACAAATTACCTCAACTAACCTGTACCCCCGCACATTGACTTGGTACCGGTACCCCCTGTATATAGCCTCGTTATTTTATTGTTACTTTTTATTTTATTTTTAACTTTAGTTAATAGTAAATAGTAAATAGTTTCTTAATTCTATTTCTTGAACTGCATTGTTGGTTAAGGGCTTGTAAGTTAGCATTTCGCGGTAAGGTCTACACCTGTTGTATTCGACACGTGACAAATACAATTGGATTTGATTTGAAATTTGGTTGCTAATTAACCCATTAACGAGGAACACAGCCAGAAAAAAAACATACATTTAACACACACTTCCTCCTCTCCGTCTTACAATCTTTCTCCTCTCTCTCTCTCCTCCAGACCACGTCAGGTGAGGACATGCGTGATTTCACCAAGGTGCTGAAAAACAAGTTCCGCTCCAAGAAGTACTTTGCCAAGCACCCCCGTTTGGGATATTTACCAGTCCAGACTGTTCTTGATGGAGACAATATGGAGATGTAAGTGTCTTGAAGGGATGGTCTCGTTGTGTTGCCCTCCTGTCAAGACTTTAATTTACACTCCCTGTGTGCTTATTTACCTGTCTGCGGAGCGTTATACCCTCTGGCAGACTCGGGCAATTTATCTCCTGTGTAGCACAGAGCTGTAGCACAGGGTTGCTGCTCTGCTGTGGAGTGAGTCTGTCTGGATTTACGCTGGTCGCTCGCTCAGACACACATAAATCCTCAGTAATGGTGTTTAACTATTGCAGATTATGCAGATGCTAGAGTCAGGTGGCGGGAGGTGTGAGTTATGTCCCCCTCTCTGTCTCCATCAACTATTAACTTCAACGAATGTCTCTCTTTCTCCCCACATCTCTTTATCTCACCCCTTTTTGATATATCCTCCTCTATCAGTATCTTTGTACGTCTCTCTCTCCCTCTCTCTCCTTCACACACACACACACACACACACACACTTGCTTTTCCTCCCTCTGTGCCTAAGACATAAAATACATTACCAAAAGTATGTGGACACCTGTTCGTCGAAATTCTAATTCCAAAATCATTGATATTGAGGTCGAGCACTGATGTGGGCGATTAGGCCTGGCTTGCAGTCGGTGTTCCAATTCATCCCAAAGGTGTTCGATGGGGTTAAGGTCAGGGCTCTCTGCAGGCGGGTCAAGTTCTTCCACACCAATCTTGACAATCCTTTTCTGTATGGACCTCGCTTTGTGCACAGGAGCATTGTCATGCTGAAACAGGAAAGAGCCTTTACCAAACTGTTTACATATAATTGGAAGCACAGTGTTGTCTAGAATGTCATTGAATACTGTAGCATTAAAATTTCCCTTCACTGGAACTAACGGGTCTAGCCCGAACTATGAAAAACAGCCCTAGACTATTATTCCTCCTCCACCAAACTTTACACTTGGCACTATGCATTGGGGCAGGTAGCATACACCTGGCATCCGCCAAAATCAGGTTTGTCTGTCGGACTGCCAGATGGTGAAGCGTGATTCATCACTCCAGAGAATGCATTTCCATTGCTCCAGAGTCCAATGGCTGCGAGCTTTACACCACTCCAGCCTATTCTTGGCATTGTGCATTCTGATCTTAGGCTTGTCTGTGTGGCTGCTTGGCCATGAAAACCCATTTCATGAAGCTCCCGACGAACAGTTATTGTGCTGACATTGCATCCAGAGGCAGTTTGGGACTTGGTAGTGAGTGTTGCAACCAAAGCCAGATGGTTTTTACGCGCTTCAGCACTCGGTGGTCCCATTCTGTAAGCTTGTGTGGCCTACCATTTTGCGGCTGAGCCATTGTTGCTCCTAGACACTTCCACTTTACAATAGCAGCACTTAGTTGACCGGGGCAGCTCTAGCATGGCAGAAATCTGAATGATGGCATCCTATGACGGTGCCACATTGAAAGTCACTAAGCTCTTCAGTAAGGCCATTCTACTGCCGATGCTAGTCTATGGAGATTGCATGATTGTGTGCTCGATATTATACACTTGTCAGCAACAGGTGTGGCTGAAAAGGCCGAATCCACTAATTTGAAGGGGTGTCCACATACTTTAGTAAATATAGTGTACCACCTGCAGTGGTGCGTACTTGACAAATGCCTTTAAAAGGTGGAGAAAAGGTCGAAAATCGGGAAGGGATTCTTTAAAATGATGCAAAGAAAATGGTGGCTTGTAGAAATATGACTATTCAAAAAATGATCACACACACTGTTAACTCCCTCCCTGTTCTTCCTTCATTACACGACAAATAGGATTTCTAACAAAGAGACATATGTTAATTTGAAAGACGCATTGGAGCCACCTACCTTGCTGTGTTATGTGTCGTTCACCACCCTTATTTGTGAGAGCTCAGGATAAGGCTTTACACTACATTAACTCTAGCAGTGAGTCTGATGAGTTTAGGAGTTGTGTGGGTTGGAGTTTGAGAGCGTGCATTTGGGGACTCATTTTAAAACACATTAACTCAGACTTTTGTGTGGAGTCAATAACACACAATAACACAGAGATGTACACGTTCTGACAAACACACACACAAACACACACTTCTGTCAACCCGAGCAGAGGCGGCAGTAGCGAGCGCGGGCTAATGAAATTCCTCCTGAACATATGGCAGTGTTTCTGTGTTCCCAGCACCCTCTCTGTCTGTCTGTCAAGCAAGGAAAGGTGTCGGAGTGCACATGTGTTTACCCCACTTATAGAGGAGAGGAGAGGAGAGGGTGATAGAGGATGAGAGGAGAGGGGAGGAAAGAACATTGTTAACAGACATTGTTAACCTTTCTAGGGCAGGCGTTCTGCTAGCGGAACCCCCCTCCACAACATTCCTCTGAAAAGGCAGCGCGCAAAATTCAAAAATAGTTTTTAGAAATATGTAACTTTCACACATTAACAAGTCCAATACAGCAAATGAAAGATAAACATCTTGTTAATCTACCCATCATGTCCGATTTAAAAAATGCTTTACAGCGAAAGCACAACATATAATTATGTCAGGTAATAGCCAAGTCAAAAAAAACTGACATTTTTCCAGCCAAAGAGAGGAGTCACAAAAAGCAGAAATATAGATAAAATGAATCACTAACCTTTGATCTTCATCAAATGACACTCATAGGACATCATGTTACACAATACATGTATGTTTTGTTCGATACTGTGCATATTTACATTGGCGCGTTACCTGCAGTAATGTTTTGATTCCAAAACATCCGGAGAGTTTGCAGAAGTACTCATCATAAACATTGTTTAAGATTAAACTGTTGTTCACAGAATTAAAGATAGACTTCTCCTTAATGCAACTGCTGTGTCAGATTTCAAAAAAACTTTACGAAAAGAGCATAATCTGAGAACGGCGCTCAGAACCCAAAACAGCCAGAGGAATATCCACCATTTTGGAGTCAACAGAAGTTAGAAATTACACCATAAATATTCACTTACCTTTGATGATCTTCATCAGAAGGCACTCCCAGGAGTCCCAGTTCGACAATAAATGACTGATTTGTTCCATAAAGTCCATCATTTATGTCCAAATAGCCACTTGTTGTTAGCGTGTTCAGCCCAGTAATCCATCTTCATGAAGCGCAGGCACTTAGTCCAGACAAAAACTTGAAAAGTTCCGTTACAGTCCTTTAGAAACATGTCAAACGATGTATGGAATTAACATTTAGGATGTTTTTAACATAAAAGATCAATAATGTTCCAACCGGAGAATTCCTATGTCTGAAGAAAAGCACTGGAACGACAGGTAACTCTGTCGGGAGCGCGCGTCATCAGACCAAGGCAATCTGCCAGACCACTGACTCAAAGAGGTCTCATGAGCCCCTCCTTTATAGTAGAATCCTCATTCAAGTTTCTAAAGACGTTCCTAGGAAACTATGCAGTTTTTTTTTTTATGTGTTATTTCTTACATTGGTACCCCAGGTCATCTTAGGTTTCATTACATACAGTCGAGAAGAACTACTGAATATAAGAGCAGCGTCAACTCACCATCAGTACGACCAAGAATATGACATTCGCGAAGCGGATCCTGTGCTCTGCCTTTCACCCAGGACAACGGAATGGATCCCAGCCGGCGACCCAAAAAAACGACTTCGTAAAAGGGGGAAATGAAGCGGTCTTCTGGTCAGACTCCGGAGACGGGCACATCGCGCACCACTCCCTAGCATACTTCTCGCCAATGTCCAGTCTCTTGACAACAAGGTTGATGAAATCCGAGCAAGGGTAGTATTCCAGAGGGACATCAGAGACTGTAACGTTCTTTGCTTCACGGAAACATGGCTCACTGGAGAGACGCTATCGGAGTCGGTGCAGCCAGCTGGTTTCTCCACGCATCGCGCCGACAGAAACAAACATCTTTCTGGTAAGAAGAGGGGCGGGGGCGTATGCTTCATGGTTAATGAGACGTGTTGTGGTCACAACAACATACAGAAACTCAAGTCCTTCTGTTCACCTGATTTAGAATTCCTCACAATCAATCATTATCTACCGAGGGAATTCTCTTAGATTATAATCACAACCGTATATATTCCCCCCAAAGCAGACACATCGATGGCTCTGAACGAACTTTGACTCTTTGCAAACTGGAATCCATATATCCTGAGGCTGCATTCATTGTAGCTGGGGATTTTAACAAGGCTAATCTGAAAACAAGACTCCCTAAATTGTATCAGCATATCGATTACGCAACCAGGGCTGGAAAAACCTTGGATCATTGCTATTCTAACTTCCGCGACGCATATAAGGCCCTGCCCCGCTCTCCTTTCGGAAAAGCTGACCACGACTCCATTTTGTTGATCCCTGCCTACAGACAGAAACTAAAAAGAGAAGCTCCCGCGCTGAGGTCTGACAACGCTGGTCCGACCAATCTGATTCCACACTCCAAGACTGCTTCCATCACGTGGACTGGGATATGTTTCGTATTGCATCAAACAACAACATTGACGAATACGCTGATTCGGTGAGCGAGTTCATTAGAACGTGCGTTGATGATGTCGTTCCCATAGCAACAATTAAAACATTCCCAAACCAGAAACTGTGGATTGATGGCAGAATTCGCGTGAAACTGAAAGCGCGAACCACTGCTTTTAATCAGGGCAAGGTGACCGGAAACATGACCGAATACAAAACAGTGTAGCTATTCCCTCCGCAAGGCAATCAAACAAGCTAAGCGTCAGTATAGAGACAAAGTAGAATCTCAATTCAACGGCTCAGACACAAGAGGTATGTGGCAGGGTCTACAGTCAATCACGGATTACAAATAGAAAACCAGCCGCGTCACGGACCAGGATGTCTTGCTCCCAGGTAGACTAAATAATTTTTTTGCCCGCTTTGAGGATAATACAGTGCCACTGACACGGCCCGCAACCAAAACATGCGGACTCTCCTTCACTGCAGCCGACGTGAGGAAAACGTTTAAACGTGTTAACCCTCGCAAGGCTGCAGGCCCAGACGGAATCCCCAGCCGCGCCCTCAGAGCATGCGCAGACCAGCTGGCTGGTGTGTTTACGGACATATTCAATCAATCCCTATCCCAGTCTGTTGTTTCCACATGCTTCAAGAGGGCCACCATTGTTCCTGTTCCCAAGAAAGCTAAGGTAACTGAGCTAAACGACTACCGCCCCGTAGCACTCACTTCCGTCATCATGAAGTACTTTGAGAGACTAGTCAAGGACCATATCACCTCCACCCTACCTGACACCCTAGACCAGGGGTGTCAAAGTCAAATGGACGGAGGGCCAAATAAAAAAATCAGCTACAAGACGAGGGCCGGACTGTTCGAATGTTCATTGAAAAATTTTTAAATGACGCATATAGTCTAGTGAACCTAATTGAACCTACTGAAAACCTAACAAATATATTACAATATGATCAGATAAATAAAGCAATATTTTCTTATGGCTCTGTCAGTAATCTTTAATTTTCAACAGACACAAAAGACAAATTTCCTTTATATAAATATCCCCATAACATGAACATTAAATGAAAGAAACCGGTATTCAAGGCACCATCAGTAGACTATATTTTCTATTTTAGCAAAAGTGGGCTAAATTTACTTCAAAGAAAAAACAATAATAGCAATTTTCTATCATCCACTCAACTGAAATATTTTTAAAATATAATTGGATTGAAATACAAAAAAATAAAGTGCAAAAATCTATTAATCAAAAACAACACTTTGTTTAAGGAGAAGTAACATGCAGTGAAAACAAATATTAAATTTTAACTTTTAAACTTGAACTGAGTAAAAACTCTAAATATGTGATTGCACAGTAATGTTCACTTGTTTGAGGTTGAGGGTGATACTTGGTGGTGTCCCATCTTTTCCACAAGTTCATCAATGTTCGGGGTAAGGCTCTGAGCTGAAGAAATCCTCAGAATTGAGTGGAGGTGTTCAGCAGTAAGTCGACTTCTGTGTGATGTTTTGTTCAGGTTCATCAAAGAAAACAGTTGTTCACACAGGTATGTGCTGCCAAACATAGACAACGTTTGAGCAGCCTGGATGCGCAGCTGGGGCATTGTGCCGGGGAGGAAACGGGCGAACTCCGCAGCACCCACTGCCGCATATTTTGCCCTCAGTGCATCATTGCATTGGAGGTCAATCAACTCCATTTGGAGGTTTGGTGGTGAGCTTTCCACGTCAACAGCAAATGGGTTACCGAGCAGTTCCAACCTGCTTTTTTGTGCTTCAAAGTCAGCAAATCGGCGTCGAAAGTCAGCGGCAAGCATACCTATTTTATCAGCCAACTGTGTGCTCGGGAACGCACTGGTAGAGAGCTTCTCTTTCATGGTCTGGCAGCTGGGAAAGTGGCTCAAATTTTCTTTCCGCATCTGCGTCTCCCACAGAGTCAGTTTGGTTTTAAATGCCTTCACTGTACTGTACATATCAGAGATGACACGATCCCGACCCTGCAGCTGCAAGTTTATTGCATTCAGATGACTCGTAATGTCACACAGAAAAGCCATTTCACACAGAAACATTTCGTCTCGGAGTTGTGTTGTGTCTTTCCCTTTGCTGTCCAAGAACAGACAAATCTCCTCACGAAGCTCGAAACATCTTTGAAGCACCTTTCCCTGGCTTAGCCATCGCACCTCTGTATGATAAGGCAAATCACCATGCTCCGTTTCTAACTCCGTCAGAAATGCCTTGAACTGGCGGTGATTCAAACCTTTGGCTCTGATAAAGTTAACTGTGCGCGTGATGATGCTCATTACATGCTCCATTTTCAAGGCTTTACCGCACAACGCTTCCTGGTGTATGATACAATGATAAGCTGTCAGCTCACCTGTCGCGTTTTCCTCTTGCATCTTTTCCCGTATCTTCGCCACCAGTCCGCTCCTGTGTCCACACATCGCAGGTGCTCCGTCGGTTGTCAAACCCACGAGTTTTTCCCAAGGCAGCTCCATCTCATTTACACATCTTGACACCTCTTCATACAAATCATGCCCCGTAGTTGTGCCATGCATAGGACGTAAAGCCAAAAACTCCTCTGTCACGCTTAGGTTGGAGTCCACTCCGCGGATGAAAATTGACAACTGGGCAATGTCAGAAATGTCGGTGCTCTCATCCACAGCCAAGGAATATGCAATAAAATCTTTTCCCTTTTTCACAAGCTGCTCTTTTAGATTGATGGACAACTGGTCTACTCTCTCGGCAATGGTGTTTCTGCTCAGACTCACATTTAAAAAGAGTTGCCTTTTTTCTGGGCAAACTTCGTCACAAACTTTAATCATGCAGTTTTTGATGAAATCCCCCTCCGTAAATGGCCGGGCTGATTTAGCGATCTCTTCTGCCAAAATAAAACTGGCCTTGACAGTTGCGTCCGCGTGTGTGTCCGCGTGTTTCGTTTCATAATGTCGTCTCAGATTATACTCTTTCAGTACCGCCACACTTTCTCCACACAGAAGACACACAGGTTTTCCAGCTACCTTCGTGAACATATACTCCGACTCCCACCTTGTTTGAAACCCCCGGTTCTCAGTATACACCTTCCGTTTTGCCATTTTTGATGGGTATCTGAAAGTTAATTTTACTGTGATGCTGACGACTGCTGTGCCAATAAATATTGAAATGAAGCAGCCTACTGCTCGGTGCGTCACCTTTGCATTGTGGGAAATGTAGTATTGGTGCGTGTAAAAGATCTGCGGGCTGCCGGCTTGCTGCGGGCCGGTTCTAATAATAAATCAAGATCATCCCAGGGGCCGTAAAAAACCTTCTTGTGGGCCGGATGTGGCCCGCGGGCCTTGACTCTGACATATGTGCCCTAGACCCTCTCCAATTTGCTTACTGCCCAAATAGGTCCACAGACGATGCAATCTCAACCACACTGCACACTGCCCTAACCCATCTGGACAAGAGGAATACCTATGTGAGAATGCTGTTCATCGACTACAGCTCGGCATTTAACACCATAGTGCCCTCCAAGCTCGTCATCAAGCTCGAGACCCTGGGTCTCGACCCCGCCCTGTGCAACTGGGTACTGGACTTCCTGACGGGCCACCCCCAGGTGGTGAGGGTAGGCAACAACATCTCCACCCCGCTGATCCTCAAATCTGGGGCCCCACAAGGGTGCGTTCTGAGCCCTCTCCTGTACTCCCTGTTCACCCACGACTGCATGGCCACGCACGCCTCCAACTCAATCATCAAGTTTGCGGACGACACAACAGTGTAGGCTTGATTACCAACAATGACGAGACGGCCTACAGGGAGGAGGTGAGGGCCCTCGGAGTGTCGTGTCAGGAAAATAACCTCACACTCAACGTCAACAAAACTAAGGAGATGATCGTGGACTTCAGGAAACAGCAGAGGGAACACCCCCCTATCCACATCGATGGAACAGTAGTGGAGAGGGTAGTAAGTTTTAAGTTCCTCGGCGTACACATCACAGACAAACTGAATTGGTCCACCCACACAGACAGCATCGTGAAGAAGGCGCAGCAGCGCCTCTTCAACCTCAGGAGGCTGAAGAAATGCGGCTTGTCACCAAAAGCACTCACAAACTTCTACAGATGCACAATCGAGAGCATCCTGTCGGGCTGTATCACCGCCTGGTACGGCAACTGCTCCGCCCACAACCGTAAGGCTCTCCAGAGGGTAGTGAGGTCTGCACAACGCATCACCGGGGGCAAACTACCTGCCCTCCAGAACACCTACACCACCCGATGTCACAGGAAGGCCATAAAGATCATCAAGGACAACAACCACCCGAGCCACTGCCTGTTCACCCCGCTATCATCCAGAAGGCGAGGTCAGTACAGGTGCATCAAAGCTGGGACCGAGAGACTGAAAAACAGCTTCTATCTCAAGGCCATCAGACTGTTAAACAGCCACCACTAACATTGAGTGGCTGCTGCCAACACACTGACTCAACTCCAGCCACTTTAATAATGGGAATTGATGGGAAATGATGTAAAATATATCACTAGCCACTTTAAACAATGCTACCTAATGTAATGTTTACATACCCTACATTATTCATCTCATATGTATACGTATATACTGTACTCTATATCATCTACTGCATCTTTATGTAATACATGTATCACTAGCCACTTTAACTATGCCACTTTGTTTACATACTCATCTCATATGTATATACTGCACTCAATACCATCTACTGTATCTAGCCTATGCCGCTCTGTACCATCACTCATTCATATATCTTTATGCACATATTCTTTATCCCTTTACACTTGTGTCTATAAGGTAGTAGTTTTGGAATTGTTAGCTAGATTACTTGTTGGTTATTACTGCATTGCCAGAACTAGTAGCACAAGCATTTCGCTACACTCGCATTAACATCTGCTAACCATGTGTATGTGACAAATAAAATGTGATTTGATTTGATATCGCAATGTGAATTCGGGAGGCCAAGCTTTGAAAGACTACAAACCTCAAATGTCCCACTTCCTGGCTGGATTTTTCTCAGGTTTTCGCCTGCCATATGAGTTATGTTATACTCACAGACATCATTCAAACAGTTTTAGAAACTTCAGAGTGTTTTCTATCCAATACAAATAATAATATGCATATATTAGCATCTGGGACAGAGTAGGAGGCAGTTCACTCTGGACATGCTATTCATCCAAAAGTGAAAATGCTGCCCCCTATCCCAAAAGAGATTTAAGTTAAAAAGTGAGTGTCAGGGCAGCTTGTCCCTCAAGACCTGTTGAGCTGCACTGGCATACAAGTGTGTTTGAAATAATCAGGATTGAATTGGATTCAATACGTGTTTTGGTATTCAGTGAAAAGATAGAATATATAACACAACATCATGCAAACAATACTGATAAGGAAAACCTTTTGCTACAGTATGGAACACTCAACACATGCAACAGTGTGTGTGTGTGTGTGTGTGGGTGTGGGTGTGTGTATGGTGGTGTGCCATGTAGGCTAGTTGTTGTAGAAACTCCAGCAACATCTCTGTATGGTATCACATTTGACACCACAGTATATTCAGGACTCTGCACACACAACATCATGTGATCAAGGCTTTGCATTTGAAAATGCCCTTCCCTCCCCTTCATTTTCAGAGTCAGTGTGGGAGTCTACTGCTGGCTTTGTACATACCAGTCAGTCCCTTTCCATAATACACAAATACACACACACACACACACACACACACACACACACACAATGTATCCCTGATGGTGCCAGGGACATGCTTCAATGCAGAGACAAGTTTTTGTTTAGGTGTGAATTTCAATGAATCTGCAATGTGTTTAAAAATAATTTGAAGAATTGTTTTTACCAGAAAATAGTTATGCCAACAGTTATTCCTTCACATTTTGTCAGAAAGGGGACTATTCTATATCAGGGGTATACATTGAACATGTTTGTGTTTGTCATGTGATCATTGTGAATTTCTAACTTTTTTCTATAGTTGCTGGTTGTTGACAGTGACAATATCATTCCTGTAGATCACGGTGGTTAAAAGTGGTTACTCAGTATAGCCAGGGAGGTTGGCTGTAGTTGCGCTGTCCTTTGGCCTGCTGCCATCCCAGGGAAAAGTGAACTCTTAAGGCCCAGCATAACTGACTCTCCAGGCCCCTTACTCCTGCTGCCTGTTCTGACTGTGCTCTATACAGCAGCAGCACCAACATTAGTCAGAGCTAAACGCTCCAAAGGTCGCCCTCTCTCCTTCCTTCCTCCCTCGCTCTCTTCATCTTTTTCATAAGATGGCACCCATCCAGCCTGTCATGAGAAAAATTGAAGGAGAGAAAACCGTCTCATCACAGCAGTGTGTCTGTCTGGTTTTGAAAAAAATATACTGAAACCCTAGTTGGTGTTGTCCTCTCTAAAAAAAAACGTCCTTATGTCACCAGTTAACGGGGGTGCACAAAGTGCTAGCAGACTGCAGACAGCAGTCCCAAATAACGAAATCTCTCCTTCACTGAGTGATCATGTACAATAGGAGTCTCATTTTGGCAGAGAAGTGACTACAGCTTTCTTTACCAATGTGAGACACACACATCCACGATTCAGCGTTTTGCGTTTGGATGTCTCCACTTTCTTATTGCGAACTATAACACAAGGAATGATCTAACTTTCAGAGCTCA
The DNA here is from genome assembly GCF_013265735.2 of Oncorhynchus mykiss. Lineage (NCBI taxonomy): Eukaryota > Metazoa > Chordata > Actinopteri > Salmoniformes > Salmonidae > Oncorhynchus > Oncorhynchus mykiss. Next base: position 38,609,778 of record NC_048572.1, read on the forward strand.
CAAGCAATTACCTTAGCATCTCAAACGTCCTTTCCTTCTCTTCCTGTCACATCTATATTTAGCAACTGTTATTTTTCGGTACATTAAATTCATTTTTTTCGGCACTGTGCATTACAAGTTTAGACATTTTGAAGACTACAAATGAAATGTAACTGTAATAAGGGAATGGCACAGATAGGATATGGTATTTTGGTATTTTGATAATCTCGGTAATGCTGGCAAATGTCAAGTAAGCCTAATAATAGCTGCACATTTGTCCTTGCAACAGTGCTGAAATTAAAAGGCATACTTAGCTACTACAGTAAATACAGGCTTGGAGCTGCATAGCCTTGCTTGTAAGTTACTATTCCACTAAAATGATTTAAATAGGAACTCAGTTACAATATCACTTGGAACTTAATAGTTTAATTACTAGAAACCATTGGACCATAGGCTTAAGACGAAAGGGAAGATTTTATTTGGAGCACGCTTTGAGAATAGGATGAACTTGCTCCTAAGGTCAGTGTATTTTCCTCTACAATAGTAAAGGTTAGGATTTGGTGTGGGCAAGCTGATACTAGACCTGTGCCTAAGGGCAACATCTACCTGGTGTGCTGCGTGCTCCTGTTGTCACACACTTCTGGCTGTACCAAGCATTGACCCTCTTATGCTGTTGGTTGGAACCCTACCACCTGTACTCTCCTCCTGTTGTATTTGGTTCTTGAACGTGTTCCTGTTATGTGGTCCTAAATATTGATTTTCTGTGGTGCCTTTCCTCTCCTCCCCTCCCTTCCCGTCCGTTTCTCTTGCAGTCCCGTCACTCTCATCAGCATGTGTCCGGAGCAGTATGAGTGAGTATCTGCATGTGTCCCCCCTCCAGATCAGAATGTTCCCGACATCTAAAATACACCACTCCAACCACCCCCACTCAGCCGTCACACCGCATGTTGCCTGTCTGCCCGATCTACCAAGCAAGCACTTCCTCCTCCTCTTCCTCACAGCATCCTCTTCCTCCTAACATCCTTTCATCCCACTAGCGGTGCAGTAACTCCTGACTGGCTACCTAGATCATCAAAATCTTCTGTTGTTGATTTGTTTGTTTATTTATTATATTCATTGATTTCTCACTGCTGATTTGATTTGATTTTGTTATCAGTCTTTTTGGTTGTGTTATTGTGTCTCATTTTGTACCCATCTCCACCCTTCCATTCCCCCTCTCCAGGCTTTCCCAGTCACCCCAGCTCTCTCATGATGACACTCATTCCAGGATAGAGCAGTACGCTAGCAGTTGGTCGTGTAGAAGTTGATAATATATACAGTGCATTCGGAAAGTATTCAGACCCCTTCATTTTTTACACATTTGGTTATGTTACAGCCTTATTCTAAAATGGATGAAAAACATTTTCCCTCATCAATCTACAAACAAAACCCCATTGTGACAAATGTTTGCAATTTCAAAAAAATGATGATACTCGAAATTGCATTGTTTCCATTGATCATCCTTGAGATGTTTCTACAACTTGATTGGAATCCGTCTGTAGTAAATTAAATTGATTGGACATGATTTGGAAAGGCATACACCTGTCAAAATATTGTCCCACAGTTGACAGTGCATTGTAGAACAAAAACCAAGCCATGAGGTCAAAGTAATTGTCCGTAGAGCGCCAAGACAGGATTGTGTTGAGGCACAGATCTGGGGAAGGGTACCAAAGCATTTCTGCAGCACTGAAGGTCCCGAAGAACACAGTGGAATCCATCATGAATGGAAGAAGTTTGGAACCATCAAGACTCTTCCTAGAGCTTGCTGCCCGGCCAAACTGAGCAATCGGGGGAGAAGGGCCTTGGTCAGGGAGGTAACCAAGATCCCGATGGTCACTCTGACAGAGCTCCAGAGTTCCTCTGTGGAGATGGGAGAACCTTCCAGAAGGACAACCATCTCTGGGGCACTCCACCATGCAGGCCTTTATGGTAGAGTGGCCAGATGGAAGCCACTGCTCAGTAAAAGGCACATGACAGAAAAAAAAATGTGGTCTGATGAAACCAACATTGAGCTCATCATCACGTCTGGAGGAAACCAGGACCCGCTCATCACCTGGCCAATACCATCCCTACTGTGAAGCATTGTGGTGGCACCATCATGTTGTGGGGATGTTTTTCAACGGCAGGGACTGGGAGACTAGTCAGGATCGAGGGAAAGATTAATGGAGCAAAGTACAGAGAGATCCTTGATGAAAACCTGCTCCAAAGCGCTCAGGACCTCAGATTGGGGCGAAGGTTAACCTTCCAACAGGACAACGACCCTTAGCACACAGCCAAGGCAATGCAGAAGTGGCTTCGGGACAAGTCCTTGAATGGCCCAGCTACAGCCCGGACTTGAACCAGATCGAACATCTCTGGAGGGACCTGAAAATTGCTGTGCAGCAACGCTCCCCATCCAACCTGACAGAGCTTGATATGATTGAGAGCTTGAGAGGATCTGCAGAATGGGAGAAACTCCCCAAATACAGGTCTGCCAAGCTTGTATTGTCCTACCCAAGAATACTCAAGGCTGTAATAGCTGCCAAAGGTGCTTCAACAAAGTACTGAGTAAAGGGTCTGAATACTTATGTAAATGTAATATTTCTGTTTTAGTTTAACGTAACAAAATGTGGAAAAAGGGGGTCTCAATTCTTAACGAATGCAATGTATTACCGCCTATGTCGTCAACACTGTTGTCCATTAAATTAGAGACAGTAGGGCTAGCCTCCCTTGCAAATATTATGGTGCCCCCTCAGTTTCAGCCATTCCATATGCTACACCATTGAGAGCATCCTAACTGGTTGCATCACCGCCTGGTATGGCAACTGCTCGGCCTCTGACCACAAGGCACTACAGAAGGTAGTGTGAATGGCCCAGTACATCACTGGGGCCAAGTTTCCTGACATCCAGGACCTCTATACCAGAGGAAGGCCCATAAAATTGCCAAAGAATCCAGCCACCCCAGTCATAGACTGTTCTCTCTGCTACTGCATGGCAAGCTGTACTGGAGCACCAAGTCTAGGTCCAAAAGGCTTCTTAACAGCTTTCATGAACCATTAACCCACAGCTCAATGCACCTCACTGTTACCAGTTAACAAGCTGCCTTGACGCACACACACACACTCACATGTGCAAACGCAAACATACACATACTGTACACGCAGACTCTGTATTAGCATACTAGCCCTATCCCAGTGTTAGCCGTGGGCCAGTGTAGGGCCAGTAATCCACTGTATTCCCCTCCCAACCGCATGGATCTATCACAACAACAACACTCCACCCGTGCCCAATGGGATTGGACCAGTGTGGTTCTGAACCTCTCATCCCAGTCACTGTACTGTAATCCATCTCATGTCATAATTGGATCCCATATTGTAGTGGCTGATCCTCTGGCTGTTGGACTGAACTCTGTCTCAATGTCAGATGTTTGTTGTCCACTCGTTAGGTCACATTTCATCCGGTCACCTAGAATGGTGCACTAGCCAGCAGCAGTTTCTTCTGTACCCAGTAATGCTTCGTAGGCATTGACCCCAAACTTAACGTTCATTAACTCATCTGTGTTTCTCAGACTGGCTCAGATGGAACGCTCCAATGGTTCTCTGCCCACTGACAGCAGCTCAACTACAGGAAGCATGTAAGTAAACATTAGTAACCACAAGTAACCATTAGTAAACATTAGGTTTCTCCGTTACCCTACTGTCCACCTACTTGTCAACCTTGAGGTTAGACTAATGGACTTCATATCTCTGTCATGACTACCTGTGTTATGTTTGGCTCTGTGGACTGTCTCACCCTGCCATAAAATATTGAAGTCTCTCAGTTAATTAATGTGTTAGAGCTTTGAGTGGCATAAAAAAATATATATAACCATTATATATGATTATTATTGTCATTATTTGGTCTATGATAATAATTGAACAAGCAGAGAACAATAGATAGAAAAGAGGATGCGGAGAGGATGGGGGAGAAGGAGGAGAAATGGAGATGGAAAAACAGAGAGGGAGGAGAGGAGTTTGAAAGATAAGGATGAAAAGACTGCGTTAAAGCGAGAAAGATGGTTTGCTTTGATATAGATTAAAATGAATGATCTTGGAGTGGGAAGAGGGTTATGGGAAGAGAGAACTTTCAAGAGAAAAGGCGGGGCGAGAGAGGGAGAGGGGATGACAAAAGATAGAGAGGCGGTAAGCAATACTGAAGCCGCAGATTTGTGTGTGTGTCTGTCTGAGGGAGAGAGAGAAAGAGAGCGAGAGAGCTTGAGAGTGTTAAGACCTAATCCCAACTGAGATTCTTATCGGGGGAATGAGTTCTCTGACGCCCTCTTAGGTCACACACACACACACAGCTCTCTGTACACCCTCTGTCGCTATGATCCTGTGTTTAGAGGGGGGTTAGAATGTGATGATCCCTCAACCTGCTCTGATAAGAGGGAGAAGCCAAGCTGAAGTCTGCAGATACCACTCAGATGATCTGCATGTGTGCACGTGTGCGTTCACTGAAGCACATGTGGGATTTGGAAATGGTTTTCAGTGAGGACACGTTGGCAAAAATCAATCCACACACGAAGGCGCATCAGGCGTGTTTGAGGGAGCGGGAGACAACTGCGTAAGAGAGAAACATAATCAGGAACACGGTGAGCATGATAGACAGATTGGAGAGGGATAAGAGAGTGACAGAAATATGGAAGAAGTGCGAGCCCTGTTGCACTCTATAGCCATGAAATACCTTGAAGGGTGGTCATGGCTCTGTCCAATTTGCATATCGCCCCAAGAGATCAACAAATGACGTAATCAGTATTGCACTCCACTCTGCCCTCACCCACCTGGACAAAAGGAGGGGGGTTAGTACCACTCTAAGCTCAGGACTCTGGGTCTGGGACTCTGGGTCCTGGCGAGGGTAGGTAACAACACATCCACCATGCTGACCATCAACACAGGGGCCCCTCAGGGGTGTGTGTTTGGTCCCCTTCTGTACTCCCTGTTCATCCACGACTGCGTGGCCGCGCACGACTCAAACACCATCATCAAGTTTGCTGACAACACGGCGATGGCAAGACTGATCACCGATAACAATGAAGCAGCCTATATGGAGAAGGTCAGAGACATTGCAGTGTGGTGCCAGGGCAAGAACCACTTCCTCAAAGTCAGAAAGACAAAGCAGCTGAACGTGGACTACAGGAAACGGCAGGGCAAGTAGTGGAGTGGGGCGAGAGCTTTAAGTTCCTCTGTGTCCTTATAACTAATAAATTAACATGGTCCAGACACACCCACACAGTTGGGAAGAGGGCACGTAAGCACCGTAAGGACCTCTACACCAGGTGGTGTCAGAGGAAGGCCCAAAAAATTGTCAAAGACTCCAGCCACCCAAGCCGTAGACTGTTCTCTCTGTTACCGCACAGCAAGTGGTACCGGGGCGCCAAGTCTGAGACCAACAGGATACTAAGCAGGCCATAAGACTGCTAAATAGCTGATCAAATGGCTACCCAGACTACCTGCATTGACCCTTTCTTGCACTGACTCTAGGCACACACACTGGACGCACACACACACATAGCACACGCACACATGCATACTGATGACACACACTCACCAACATTCACACTCACCACATTACACGGCTGCTACTGTCTATTTCCTATCCTGTTACCTAGTCACTTTACCCCTACCTATACAGTATGTACGTAGCTACCTCAATTACCTTGTACCCCTACACATCGACTCGGTACTGGTACTCCCTGTATATAGCCATGTTACTTTAACTCATTATTGTTATTCATTGTGTAATTATCATTATGCCACTAGAGATTTTTTACAATTTTCTTTCGTATCTTCGAATCAAACGTTATTTGTCACATGTGCTGAATACAACAAGTGTAGACTTTACCGTGAAATGCTTACTTACAAGCCCTTAACCAACAACAGTGCAGTTCAAGAAGAGTTAAGAAAATATTTGCAAGTAGACTAAAATAAAAAGTATGAATAAAATGCAACGCAACACAATAAGAGTCAGTGTGCAGGGTAATTTGTACATGTACAGTAGGTGGGTGTGAAGTGACTATGCATTGATAATAAACAGTGAGTAGCAGCAGTGTACAGAAGGAAGAGGGGGGGGAGAGCAATGTAAATTGTCTGGTGCCGATTTTATTAATTGTTCAGCAGTCTTATGGCTTGGGAGTAGAAGCTGTTAAGGGGCCTTTTGGTCCTAGACTTGGCACTCCGGTACCGCTTGCCGTTCGGTAGCAGAGAAAACAGTCTATAACTTGGGTGACTGGAGTCTCTGACACCATCTATTGTATAGGTCCTGGATGGCAGGAAGCTTGGCCCCAGTTATGTACTGGGCCGTTCGCACTACCCTCTGCAGCGCCTTACAGTAAGATACCGAGCAGTTGCCATACCAGGCGGTGATGAAACCGGTCAGGATGCTCTCTATGGTGCAGCTGTAGAACCTTTTGAGGGTCTGGGTACCAATGCCGAAACTTTTCAGTCTCCCGAGGGGGAAAAGGTTTTGTCTTGCCCTCTTCACAACTGTCTTGGTATGTTTGGACCATGATAGTTCGTTGACGATGTGGACACCAAGGAACACGAAACTCTCGACCCGCTCGATGTAATTGGGGGCCTGGTTTTCCTGTTGTCCACAATCAGGTCCTTTGTCTTGCTCACATTGATGGAGAGGTTGTTGTCCTGGCACCACACTGCCAGTTCTCTGACCTCCTCCCTATCGGCCGTCTCGTCATTTCAGTGATAAGCCCTCTTTTTCTTAACTCTGCGTTGTAGGAAAAACACCTGTAAGTAAGCAGTTCACTGTTAGTCTACACCTGTTGTTTTACAAAGCATGTGACAAATACAATTTGATTTTGTGAGTGTTCATTCTCACGTGGGTTTATGTTCCTTTCAGCCCTCTGCCCCCACACCTTCCTCTGTCCGCCTGCCCTCTCTGCTAAAAAACTCAATTTTAAAACAGCTGTGCTCGAGACACCCCAAAGTACTGTTTCACCACAGTAACGGCCTGAACATGCTTTTTGCTCTGATTACACCCTACCTAACAATGTTATCTGCTTCGGATCGATGAGAGGAAAGAGGGAGGAAAAGACGGATGGATAGAGATTTTATTTTTTTACAGGGCCAGACACAAGTGATAGGTGAAGGATGATGATTATGAGGTTGAGGAAGGTTAATGTGATAGCTCCATTAGAAGTAGCAGAGTAAAAACAGCCTCCAGGCTCAAACTACTTATCCTCTCATCAGCTCAGTAAGTACACCCACTGTAAGGATTTTTCTACACCTTTCTGCTCAGGTAATATCCCATTATATAGCTTACTTTCATCATGTTTTGACACTTATTTTCTCAAGTAAATTCTAGGGCTGGGAATTGACAGGGAGCTCACGATACGATATCGTCACCATACTTAGGTGTCGATACGACATGTATTGCTGTTCTCACGATTCTATATGTATTGTGATTCAATACTGTGATTTTACTGCGATTTGATGTTCCAAACATATTGCTCACCCTACGTCTGCTGCAGAGGGACAAGAGAGAGCCACGAGAAAATGAGTTTTGATCAGTCATGGAAATAAAAGTGTTGAAAACAAATTGTCTCCCTATTTAAAAAGAAGCTGGAGAACAGGCTGTAAAAGAAAATACTGAGTTTTGCTGCAGGTACACCAAACTAGCGCAAAAATGTTATTGTGATATTGTCAAAACGATACAATTGGATATGTCGTCAAATTATATCCTGATATGTAAATGTAGATTTTTCTTCCCCATTCACTAGTAGATTTCCCCCTCTACACATTTATAAAAATACATTTTATTGTATTTTTTGAATGGTAATGCTAAATGGCAAAGTGCGTCAGACGTTTTGGGATGAGGATAAAATGTGTCAATGTTCTCCTAATTTTGTTTTAACTCCAAGACTGCGCCCTGTGTCAGTTGTAACAGGCAAATTAGCGATGCTTCCTTGAAAAGGATTAATTGCCTGGAATCTGTGGACAAACGTGTTAACACCCGTAAATCCTGTCTAAGCTGTGTGATGCGTTTGGACGGCGGCCAGGCTTAACACGGAGTTCAGCATGTACTCCGCTAAGGATTCATTCTGATTCCCTTTTATGTCACGCTTTATGATTTCAATAATTTTTTAAAGAGTCATACCTAGGTCTGTTCCACCTACACTTGATCTTTCGAGAGTTCTTCATCTCTCCAACACCACCTGTGTCTTAGAACGCTCAGTTATACACACACACATATACGTCTTTAATTGTGTGTGTGTGTGTTTGTTGTTGTGCTGTGCATTTGTGTCCAGGCAAGCCAGAGAGCTGCTTATTATGTGTTATCTCCAGCCAAGCCTAAGTGTGGTCATTGATGCTGCTGTTAATCACCAAGGTGCCAGGATTCTGCCTGTGCTTCCTCTCTTCTCTGTCTCCTTCTCCCCAGTATTTCAATCCCTCTCTTTCTAACCTTCTCCCTATGTGACTCTTCCTTTTTCTTCATATGTTTCTCTCTCTCTCCCTCTCGCTCTGTCCCTCCCTTTTCTCCCTCCATCAACTCCGCTCTTACACCCATCTGATTTGGCTCTAGTAAAATCAAGCTTTACCTTTGGGCTTAAACCAGGCTTCTCATTCAACTCTGAATTCAATTTACCCACTTTGCATCACAGAGAAAAACTACACAAAAATCCCCTGAAATGAACCATTTGATGACCCCCCCCCCCCTCAAGCCTCCACACAACCGACTCCATAGCACCGTTCCCAGGAGAGTATGGCATGAGAGTTCTCTGCCTAATTTGGTCACTCAGCTTCATTGGGATGCCTGTGATTTGTGAAGTTCTAGGCACAGAGCCCTGAACACACTGTTGCAGTAAAGCTGGCAAAATTCTACCCTACCACTGTAAGGATCGACGCTGGTAGACGAGAAACGGGTACAGGGAGAACATTTAATTAGCAACGGACATGGAACAGGACAGAAACAGTGTCTGGACATAAACACATAACAGCATTAAAGCTGACACCAGGAACAAACGGGGGAGAAGACAGTTATAGAGAGGGTAATCAACAAGGTAATGGAGTCCAGATGAGTCCAATATTGCACAGCTGTAGGTAATGAAGGTGACAGGTGTGCATAATGAATGGCAGCCAGGTGCCCTTCAAGCATGACGGGGATGTGCGCCTGCTGAGCCCAATGAGGCAAGACCTCTAGAGCCAGCTAAGGCGTGGAAACCCAACGAGCTAGCTGAGGCACCCCCGGTTCCATCAGTGACGAAAACTGGACCCGACGTCACCAACCAAAAAAGAAAGGCCTCCCTGATGCTTCGTATAGTGGTGTCAGCGTTCTGTAAGGAACAGCGCTGGAGACGGGAAGCAGGTACAGGGAGAATCTTTTTTTTAAACAACGGACTTGAAACATCTGGGCAGGGGAAGGAGTCCAGGTGAGTCCAGTGAGAGGTAATGCGAGTAATGAAGGTGACAGGTGTGCGTAATGAAGGGCACCCTGGCGCCCTCGAGTGCCAGAAAGGGAGAGCGGGAGAAGGCGTGACAATCACACTGTCCTTCTCTAACCCATACTATACATAACATGATCTCCTATTCTCTCTACATCTTGTATTCTCTTTCTGTCTCGCATTCTCTCTCTCTCTCACACTCTGTTTCTCTGTCTCTCTCTGTCTCTCACAGTGCGGTCAAGGTTTCACCCTGGCCCTATATGAGCATCTTCTCACACAGCTCTCCTTCCCGTTCCATATTCCCTCCCCATATCATAGAGTTGAAGTCGGAAGTTTACATACACTTAGGTTGGAGTCATTAAAACTTGTTTTTCAACCACTCCACAAATGTCTTGTTAACAAACTATAGTTTTGGCAAGTCGATTAGGACATCAACTTTGTGCATGACACGATTAATTTTTCCAACAATTGTTTACAAACAGATTATTTCACTTATAATTCACTGTATCACAATTCCAGTGGGTCAGAAGTTTACATACACTAAGTTGACTGTGCCTTTAAACAGCTTGGAAAATTGCAGAAAATGAAATCATGGCTTTAGAAGCTACTGATAGGCTAATTCACATAATTTGGGTCAATTGGAGGTGTACCTGTGGATGTATTTCAAGGCCTACCTTCAAACTCAGTGTCTCTTTACCTGTTATGGCAAGGAGGTAACTCCACCCCCCCGTTCAGCTGAAAAGGTGGCGCAGGGAATTCAAAAATATTCTTTAGAAATATTTAACTTTCACACATTAACAAGTCCAATACCTCAAATGAAAGATAAACATCTTGTTCATCTACCCATCATGTCAGATTTTAATGTTTTACAGTGAAAACACAACATATATTTATGTTAGACCACCACCAAATCAAAGGAAAAACGCAGTCATTTTTTCCAGCCAAAGATAAAATCACAAAAGCAGGATAAGAGATAAAATGAATCACTAACCTTTAGAAAATCTTCATCAGATGACAGTCATATGACATGTTACACAGTACATTTATGTTTTGTTCGATAATATGCATTTTTATATCCACAAATCTCGGTTTTACATTGACGCCATGTTCAGAAATTCCTCCAAAATATCCGGAGGAATTATAGAAAGCTACGCCAGATAACAGAAATACTCATCACAAACTTTGACTAAAGATACATGTTCTACATATAATTAAAGATACACTGGTTCTTAATGCAACCGCTGTGTCAGATTTTTTTTTAACGTTACTGAAAAAGCCTAACATTGCAATAATCTGAGATGGCGCTCAGACGTAACAGTATTTCGCCGCCATGTTGGAGTCAACAGAAATATGAAATTACAACATAAATATTCCCTTACCTTTGATGATCTTTCATCAGAATGTGGTGCAAGGAGTCCTAGTTCCACAATAAATCGTTGTTTTGTTCCATCTTGTCCAATACTAGTGTCCAAGTAGCTGCATTTGCTGTCACTTTCAGCTCACGTGCCCAAAAATTGGCTGCTGGTCAAGGTAACTCGCACGAAAACTTCCAAAAGATATATTCCAGGTCGAATAAACTGGTCAAACTAAGTAGAGAATCAATCTACAGGATGTTATTATCATATATATCCAATAACGTTCCAACCGGATCATACGTTTTCATCTGGAGCCAAATGAAACAGCGGTAGCACCCACAGAGAAATGTGCCACAGGAAAATGGCATTCTGTCGGGACACTGACTATTTCCCCTCCCATTCGGTCAAAGTTCACAGCAAATGCTCCATTCCACTTTCTACTGAATGAAGACATCTAGTGGAAGGCGTAGGAAGTGCTTCCAGATCCATATCTTGTTGGGAAAGGAGGGGGCGATGACGTCAAAGTTGTCCCAACTTTCAGAATTTCACTTCTTGTTTGGAAGATTGCCTGCCCTATGAGTTCTGTTATACTCACAGACATAATTCAAACAGTTTTAGAAACTTCAGAGTGTTTTCTATCCAATAGTAATAATAATATGCATATATTAGCAATCTAGGACAAAGTTTGATGCAGTTCACTATGGGCACGCAATTCATCCAAAGTGAAAATACTGCAATACTGTATCTATATCCACAGTAAAACGAGTTCGATATAACCTGAAAGGACGCTCAGCAAGGAAGAATCCACTGGTCCAAAACCAGCATAAAAAAAACAGACTACGGTTTGCAACTGCACATGGGGACAAAGATCGTACTTTTTGGAGAAATGTCCTCTGGACTGATGGAACAAAAATAGAACCAATTGGCCATAATGACCATCGTTATGTTTGGAGGAAGAAGGGGGAGGCTTGCTTGCCGAAGAACACTATTCCAACCGTGAAGCACGGAGGTGGCAGCATCATGTTGTGGGGGTGCTTTGTTGCAGGAGGGACTGGTGCACTTCACAAAATAGATGGCACCATGAGGTAGGAAAATGATGTGGATATATTGAAGCAACATTTCAAGACATCAGTCAGGAAGTTAAAGCTTGGTTGCAAATGGGTCTTCCAAATGAACAATGACCTCAAGCATACCTCCAAAGTTGTGACAAAATGGCTTAAGGACAACAAAGTCAAGGTATTGGATTGGCCATCACAAAACCTTGACCTCAATTACAGAGAACATTTGTGGGCAGAACTGAAAAAGCGTGTGCGAGCAAGGAGGCCTACAAACCTGACTCAGTTACACCAGCTCTGTCAGGAGGAATAGGCCAAAATTTACCCAACCTATTGTGGGAAGCTTGTGGAAGGCTACCTGAAATGCTTGGCCCAAGTTAAACAATCTATAGGCAATGCTACCAAATACTAACTGAGTGTATGAAAACTTTTAACCCACTGGGAATGTGATGAAAGAAATAAAAGCTGAAATAAATCATTCTCTCTACTATTATTCCTATTTCACATTCTTAAAATAAAGTGGTGATCCTAACTGACCTAAGACAGGGAATTTTTACTAGGATGGAATGTCAGGAATTGTGAAAAACTGAGTTTAAATGTATTTGGCTAAGGTGCATGTAAACCTCCGACTTCAACTGTATATTATGGCTAGATGTGTTTCTTGTAAACATGTCCTGGAGAGATTTAGCTCCATTCTCCACCTAGCTCTTATGTCATTGTCTATGGCTCAGTGATTTCAGGCATGGTACATATTCTATAACTGAAAGAAGATTGATAGATGACTGTCTTTGGGGTGAGAGTTGAGTATGTCAGGCGTGTGTGTGTGTGAGACTGTGTCTGTGTGCGTTCATGGGTGCATGGGTGCGTAGGCTCACATGTGAAGCTCTACTATGCTACTGAGCACTAATGGAAGCATCAATCACACCGTACAGAAAGGAGAAGAATAGAATTTCATACCTTCATAGCTTCATAGTACATTTATGCCATCATAGCTCATTCCATTCCTACACAACATCACAGCCCTTAGCCTTGAGGCAGACAGTCATTGATTGCACTGACTGACAAGTTCGACTCACTTCATCTAGTTGTGAATATCATGGAGAACCTGAATACATGTATGGCTACGGTATTCAGTAACATTTCTTGGCTCTTGTTTAACTTTATTTATTAGTACATTTTTGGGGGGCCCAACCACCACCTCTACTCTTCAGAGGACAAAAATAATCTATATTTTTTTCATTTTTTCAAACATGTACATTTTACACACATTTGACATATATTTTGTTTAAAAAAAATACAGCAATAATTAAAACAGTAGTTACTTAACAAGATTAAAGTAATTTGAAAGTTTGAAAAACATATCTAGACAGTACATTATACATCATGTTTTCAGTCCTAACTAATATATAGCACATGAGCTTTAAGACCCACTCCTCATCTACTCTCAGTCCATCTACACCTATTTCCGTAAATCTCATGACTTCCATGTGCCATATAATAACTCTGCTGTTATGTTGCACATACATTCTGAACCTGTCTAATCACATCGTATCTGCAGATTTTAAGTTAAAGATAAGTATTTTTTACTGAAAGTATTACTATATTGTTGGCTGATTGACTGTGTTCTTCCAAATCTCCCAACTGTGCTATTTGTAGGATTCATTTTAGATGAATTCCTGAATCTGTGACCAGAACCAAGTTACATAGGGCCAATATAAAAATAAGTGATGTAATGATTGTCTCTTCATAGCAAAATCTGCAGAAATTAGATGGTTGTATAACCAATATACAGCTGAAGTCGGAAGTTTACATACAGTTAGGTTGGAGTCATTAGAACTTGTTTTTAAACCACTCCACAAATGTCTTGTCAACAAACCATAATTTTGGCAAGTCAGTTAGGACATCTACTTTGTGCATGACACAAGTAATTTTTCCAACAATTATTTACAGACAGATTATTTCACTGTATCGCAATTCCAGTGGGTCAGAAGTTTACAAACACTAAGTTGACTGTGCCTTTAAACAGCTTGGAAAATTCCAGAAAAGTATGTCATGGCTTACAAGCTTCTGATAGGCGAATTGACATGACTTGAGTCAATTGGAGGTACACCTATGGGTGTATTTCAAGGCCTACCTTCACACCTCAGTGCCTCTTTGCTTGACATCATGGGAAAATCTAAATAAATCTGCCAAGACCTCAGAAAAAACATTGTAGACCGCCACAAGTCTGGTTCATCCTTTGGACCATTTCCAAATGCCAGAAGGTACCACGAACATCTGTACAGACTATAGTACGCAAGTACAAACACCATGGGACCACTCAGCCGTCGTATACAGTGGCTTCAAAGACGTGGCTTCATGTTTCCTGCCACAATTGCAGCAGGTCACTTTTCCACAACTTGTACACCTCTTTTTACTCCTGCAAACACTTGAAACATGTGCAAAAGCTTTACAGTGATTACACTGGTCTTGGAACAAACGCTCTGACTCTAGTTTATATATCCCAACTGCACTTAAGAAGGGAGAGATTCCATATCAAGAAACAAAAGAACAGATAGACTCTTCACTTTTTCTACATTCAACACACGATTCATCCAGCGAGCATAAATCACTCGAGGAATATTTTTAATCTCTGCAACATCGATTTGGCCATAATGACCATTGTTATGTTAGGAGGAAATAGGGGGAGGCTTGCAAGCTGAAGATCACCATCCCAACAGTGAAGCACTGGGGTGGCAGCATCATGTTGTGGGGGTGCTTTGCTGCAGGAGGGACTTGTGCACTTCACAAAATAGATGGCATCATGAGGTAGGAATATTATGTGGATATTGAAGGAACATCAAGACATCAGTCAGGAAGTTAAAGCTTGGTTGAAAATGGGTCTTTCAAATGGACGATGACCCCAAGCATACTTCCAAAGTTTTGGTAAAATGGCTTAAGGACAACAGTGTCAGATTTCAAAAAGGCATTACGGTGAAAGCAGACCATGTGATTAACTGAGGACAGCACCCCGCATACAAACACATGAAAATCATATTTCAACCAGCCAGGTACGACACAAAAGTCAGAAATAACAATATAATTCATGCCTTACCTTTGAAGATCTTCTTCTGTTGCCACTCAAATGCCCCAGAAACATCACAAATGGTCCTTTTGTTTGATCAATTCCTTCTTTATATTCCCAAAATGTCAATTTATTTTGAGCGTTTGATTCAGAAAATACAAAGGTTCCAACTCGCCCAACATGACTACAAAAGTTCCTAATCCAACTTTAGGTATCCTAAAATGTAAATAATCTATCAAATTTAAAACGGGATATACTGTGTTCAATACCGGACGAAAACAAAGTGAAACGCGTTCCAGGTCGCTTGCACCAAAAGACTTGAGTCCATCTGAGTGACACATGGAAAGAACAGGGCAGTCTAAAGACTGTTGACATCTAGTGGAATCAAGAGGAACTGCAAGCAGATTCCTATTAAAAAGGGCTTACCATAGAAAACTAATGGAAAACAGATTTACGTACAAAGAAAATCCCTGGATGGATTGTGCTTAGGGTTTCGCCTGCCAAATCAGTTATGTTATACTCACAGACATTATTGTAACAGTTTTCGAAACTTCAAAGTGTGTTCTATCCAAATCTAATAATAATATGCATATCCTTGCTTCTGGGCCTGAGTAGCAGGCAGTTTATTTTGGGCATGCTTTTCATCTGGACGTGAAAATACTGCCCCCTAGCCCAAAGAGGTTTTAACAAGAAGTTAAGCTTTATTTTGATGTATTTCACTTGTGATTTAGTGAAAGTGTTGGGGAATAATCAGAATTGGTTGGTAACATAGGTAAGATGTTTTATATTCATCATATGTTTGTAAGTTACTTCTCATCAGAATGTTATTTTTGTATAATACTGTGGGGGGGTTGCAGTATCTGTTCTATGTCAAGACTAAGTTGTTTGGGCCGGAAAGAGGGGAGAGGTCAAGCGTGTATCTCTTGGCTCCACAATGTCTGTGTGCCAGTCAGTGTGTCTCTGTGATCTTGGCAAGATAGGATGGATTTGATATATGCCTGTTGATATGGAGGATTGGTTTATGGATCTGAGTTTGAGAAAGGAGACAAAGCTGAACGATTTATTATGTCTATGCTGTCTGACTATGTGTGTTTTTTTTTCTATTAAAGGATCTGAGCTGCAATGTGTAAGGGACTCTCAGAGAATTCATTGATAGACATTGAATTGATCTGAGAGTCACAGGGTTGTGATAGAGCTCATATAATTAAAGATGCTCTCATGAGGAGGAAATTTCCACGACAAAAGTTAAATATTTATAATTCTGTAGTTTGAATTTTGCGCTCTGCAATTTCAACGGATGTTGACCAGGTGGGACGCTACCGTCCCACCTGCCCATAAGAAGTTAAACAATTTATATGCAATGCTACCAAATACTAATTGAGTGTTTGTAAGCTTCTGACCCACTGGGAATGTGATGAAGGAAATAAACGCTGAAATAAATCATTCTCTCTACTATTATTCTGACATTTCACATTCTTAAAATAAAGTGGTGATCCTAACTGACCTAAGACAGGGAATTTTTACTAGAATTAAATGTCAGGAATTGTGAAAAACAAAGTTAAATGTATTTGGCTAAGGTGCATGTAAACTTCCAACTTTACATAACATTCTGTTTGGCAAGAATTTGCATAATTTAAATTGAAAAACTCTTTAAGTTTTATTATTTTTCACCTTTATTTAACCAGGGAAGGGCAATTTGAGAACAAGTTCTCATTTACAACTGCTACCTGGCCAAGATAAAGCAAAGCAGTGCGACAAAAACAACACAGAGTTACACATGGGATAAACAAAAGTAAAGTCCATAACAATAGAAAAATCTATATACAATCTGAACAAATGGAGTATGGAGGTAAGGCAGTAAATAGGCCATAGTAAGCTGCTCAGAAAGCTGATGCTTAACGTTAGTGAGTGAGATATGTCTCCAACTTCAGCGATTTTTGCAATTTGTTCCAGTCATTGGCAGCGGACAACTGGAAGTTGAGGCGGCCAAAGGAGGTGTTGGCTCTGGGGAAGACCAGTGAGTTATACCTGCTGGAGCGTGTGCTACGGGTGGGTGTTGTTATGGGGACCAGTGAGCTGAGATAAGGTGGAGCTTTACATAGCAAAGACTGACCTGGAGCCATGGGTCTTACAGATGACCTGGAGACATAGAGACCTTATAAACCTGGGTCTGGCGACAAATATGTAGCGAGGGCCAGCCGACGAGAGCATACAGGTCGCGGTGGTGGGTGGTATATGGGGCTTTGGTGACAAAATGGATGGCACTGCGATAGACTGCATCCAGTTTGCTGAGTAGAGTGTTAGAGGCTATTTTGTAGGGTCCATTTAACAGACCCTCCGATTTGACACACTGAACTCTGAGAAGTAGTTGGTGAACCAGGCGAGGCAGTCATTTGAGAAACCAAGGCTGTTGATTCTGCTGATAAGAATACGGTGATTGACAGATTCGAAAGCCCTGGCCAGGTCGATGGACAGCTGCACTGTACTGTCTTTTATCGATGGTGCTTATGATAACGTTTAGTACTTTGAGTGTGGCTGAGGTGCACCCGTGACCAGCTCGGAAATCAAATTGCACAGTGGGATTTGAAATGGTCAGTGATATGTTTGGTAACTTCGCTTTCGAAGACTTTGGAAAGGCAGGGCAGGATGGATATACTGTAGGTCTGTATCAGTATGGGTCTAGAGTGTCACCCCCTTTTGAAGATGACCGTGGCAGCTTTTCAATCTTTAGAAATCTCGGACAATACGAAAGAGAGATTGAACAGACTTGTAATAGGGGTTGCAACAATTGCGGCGGATAATTTTAGAAAGAGAGTCCAGATTGTCTAGCCCAGCTGATTTGTACGGGTCCAGGTTTTGCAGCTCTTTCATAAGATCTGCTATCTGGATTTGGCTGAAGGAGAAGCTGCGGAGGCTTGGGCAAGTAGCTGTGGGATTCTGAGCTGTTGGCTGGGGTTGGGGTAGCCAGGAGTAAAGCATGGCCAGCCGTAGAGAAATGCTTGTTGAAATTCTCGATTATTGTGGTTTTATCGGTGGTGACAGTGCTTCCTAGCCTCAGTACAGTGGGCAGCTGGGAGGAGGTACTCTTATTCTCCATGGACTTTACGTTGTCCCAGAACTTTTTGTAGTTAGAGCTGCAGGATGCAAATTTCTGTTTGACAAAGCCATTGCTTTCCTAACTGCCTGTGTGTATTGGTTCCTGCCCTCCCTGAAAATGTGCATATTACAGGGACTATTCGATGCTAGTGCAGTACACCACAGGATGTTTTTGTGCTGGTCGAGGGCAGTCAGGTCTGGAGTGAACCAAGGGCTATATCTGTTCTTAGTTCTACGTGTTTTGAAAAGGGCATGCTTTTTAAGATGGTGAGGAAATTACTTTTAAAGAACAACCAGGCATCCTGTACTGTGTAGCCGAGTGTTTTGAAAGGGGCATGCTTTTTAAGATGCTGAGGAAATTCATTTTAAAGAACAACCAGGCATCAGCTGTGTAGCCAAGTGATCATAGGGTCCACTGAGCAGGCCGGGAGCTTCAGGGCTGGCCACTCAGTAGCAGCTAGCTAGCTGCGATGATCTGTAGTAATGGTCTAGAGCTTACGGCAGGAATCTGGTGATGTAGTGGAGAAAAGCAGTCCGGTATGCTCAGGGTTGATATCGCGCTGTGCAGACTGGCAGGTATTATCCAGGGTAAAAGCGGCTCAGCTAAAGCTAAAGGCCTGCTAGCAGTGGCTAACAATGACTAAATAGCTAGTAGCTAATTAGCTGGTTAGCATCTGATGGCTAGCTGCTGATGGAGGTTCTAGCTATAAGGTCTAAAAATAGCAGATCCGTATCACATTGGGTGAGGTGGGTTGCCGGAAGGCAACTGTGTCTGGGTTCTGAAATGTGGCTCCTGGGTGCTGTACATTAGGAGTTTGGCGCTGTGTTAGCCAGATGGTGTTTGCTTAGCCTAGCCATGCTAACAACACAGTTAGCAGCACATGCGCCAAGCCATGGCCCTGACCTTGCCATAGACAGACAATAACAGTCATTGCAGATGTTTTGTGTTGCATTTTTTGTTACAGCCTGATTTTAAAATGGATTAAATAGATTTTTTGGGGGGGTCACTGGCCTACACACAATAATACCCCATAATATCGAAGTTGAATTATGTTTTTAGATTATTATTATTACATTTTTTTATTAAAAAAAAAGCAATTACATTTTTGTCCTGAATAGAATGTGTTATGTTTTGGGCAAATCCAATACAACACATTACTGAGGAACAATCTCCATATTTTCAAACCTAGTGGTGTTTGCGTCATGTTATGGATATGATTGTCATCGGCAAGGACTAGGAGTTTTTTTAGGATAAAAATAAATGCTATAGAGCTAAGCACAGGCACAATCCTAGAGGAAAGCCTGGTTATGTGTGCTTTCTATAAGACACTGGGAGATGAATTCACCTTTCAGCAGGACTATAACCTTAAACACAAGGCCAAATCTACACTGGAGTTGCTTACCAAGAAGACCATGAATGTTCCTGAGTGGCAGGTTTACAATTTCTACTTGAAAATCTATAGCAAGACCTGAAAATGGTTGTCTAGCAATATTCAATAACCAATTTGATAGAGCTTGAATACTTTTTTAAAGAATAATGGCCAAATATTACATAATCCAGGTGTGGAAAACCCAGCCTCATCCAGAAAGACTCACAGCTGTTACAAATAATTGACTCAGGGGTGTGAATGCTTATATAAATGAGATACAGTATTTCTGTATTTCATTTTCAATTCATTTGCAGAAATGTCTAAAAATGTTTTCAATGTGGGGTATTGTGTGTAGATGGGTGAAAAACCGCAACAATTCAGGCTGTAACACAACACATTTTGGAATAAGTCCATGGGTATGAATACTTTCTGAAAGCACTGTAACTAGCCATCCAAGCCATAGAATGAGAATTGGATTGGCAATAGAAATTGTGAAAGGATGGATTGAATGTGTCCTGGGAGAGCCAACATGGCGTCTAGTTTCAATTAAAACCACTGCTTTCAAGTTGGCCAAATGGAAACAGTCTCTCTGGCTGTCAGTGTGGCTTTGGCGATGGATGGCACTTCCTGTGGTAATGGACAGGTGGCTGAATCATCCTACACCCCTCCATGCATGTGTGATGGTTTGTTGTGGTTTAATCCCTGGGCGTGTGTGTGTGTGTGTGTGGCGGGGGGGTTGAGTGAAGGTGACAGCTGTGGCTTAGGAAGACCTGTTACTGCATCTCAGATCATTCAAATATGACACAGGAAATCGTGGACCCATCCTTCCTTCTCTTTACATTTTTACATTTTAGTAATTGAGCAGACGCTCTTATCCAGAGCGATTTATAGTTAGTGTGTTTATTTTAAGATAGCTAGGTGGGGACAACCACATATCACATACAAACTACATTTTAAGGTAAAGTAGCTGAGAGGGGCTGAGTTGGAGTTGGGTTTGAGCATAGCCTGAAGGTAGGGGGGGGTAGTTCCTCTTGCTGTTGTGTAGGAAAGCACTCTTTCTCCCTGTCTGTCTCCTTTCTCCGACTCCCCTTCGCTCTCCCTCCTTTCTATCGCTCTCATGCGTTTATCTGATGGAGGAGATTGTCAGATCTGTGTTGCAGAGAGGATCTAGCTCCCAGCCATACAGTACAGTCCTTCAACAGCTAGCCAAAGCTAAAGTCAAAACCACTGAGCCCATGTTGTGGAACTACCAAAGACTATTTAGATAAACTCTTTGAACGTAAGCTTAGTTCGAGGTGGAGCACACTGTCACACAATCCATCTAATATAATGAAACTCTTGTAGAATGACAATAAGCACTGTATTTATTTATTACGTTTATTTGAGCAGCGACAATGTACATCAAAACATAAGTCTCAGATGTGAGAAGTGATGTGTTGTACCAGATTTAGCTAACAGCTCATTTACATGTGCAGTTCCCGTGCAGGTGAATATATAAACATGAAAACATTATATCCAACAGACAGTATACATACATACATAAGACATATTAAAAACGGAGGTCAGGACATACAGACACATTTCAAATCAAAAGTCAAGACATAACCCGTAAAAGTCATGCAGTTAATTAATATTGATTAGTTTCTCTTCTCTCTCCCACAGGGATGATGAACATGCTATGATCCTGCAGTATTGCCAGAACCTAGGGGGGGAGGTGTCTCCCAGCAGCCAGCCCCAGAGCCCTGCCCAGATCCTACAGGCCGTGGAGAGAGAGGAGCGGGGAGAGCTGGAGCGAATCATCCAGCGTCTGGAGGACGAGCAGTGGTAAGGGATAGGTTGTCTTACCAAAAGTGATGCCCAGTGTCTTCTTCTCATAGTTCCTCATCTCTTCTCGCTCTCTCTTTACCCTAGACAAACGTTCACACACACACATACACACTGTCACCTCAGGGTGTCTCAGTCAGCTCTCTCTCTCTCTCTCTCCCCCCTCTTTGAATAGTAAATTGGGGTAGTGTAAGGTTAGCGATGACTGCATTCTATTATATTTGGAGCTGCTGTGTCTTTCTCTCTGTCTGAGGCAGTGGCTGTGTCTGTGATTTAGCTCTGCTCACAGTCTGCTCTATGAGCCAGGCTATAAACGCCAGCTAAATTAATAATACAGTCAGTCTGGAGCCTACGGCTCTATACACACAGATAAAAACAGGGCCAGGACCTCTTTGTACAGTGGCTTTAGATAAGATTTCACTGAGACAGAGAAGGGGTAGAGGGAGATTCTAGTAGTACTATTGGGCTCATCATACAGTATGTGTGGGCACGATTGTGTAGTGACTGTGTGTATGTATGTGTGTGCTTGTGTGTCTGCATGTGTGTGTGCGTCTGCATGTGCAGTGTGTCGGACTCCTGCATCTTCCTAAGCCTATCTCTGTGTGTCTCCCCAAGGACCCTGCAGAGGGAGTATGAGCAGCTGAAGGAGCAGCATGGAGGTCAGCGGGGGCCTGGTTCTGTGGGGCTCTGGGACCCTGAGGGGTCATCTCACCCCAGGGGTCCTGATGAGGCTGACCTGCTGGCTGAGGCCAAACTGCTCCGGCAGCACAAGGGCCGTCTGGAGGCCCGCATGCACATACTGGAGGAGCACAACAAACAGCTGGAGTCCCAGCTCCACCGGCTCAGACAGCTACTGCACCAGGTGGGGAACACATAGAGGGACACATACAGTATACGCACACACGGACACACACCAACTCAGACAGCTTGTTAGTGCAATATGTGTGTTGATAACACACACAGAGAGACAAACATGCATGTTCCAGCTGTGGCATTACTTCTATTGCACTGATCATGCAACAACAACAAAACATCCTTCTTAGCCTAGAAAGTGTCCTTGTTTGTTTTATAACTCATTCCTATAAAGTTAGAACCTGATCATATTGCAACCAGCCTCCTAATCCCTCCCTTTCCAGTAACCTATCCTTCTTTCCTCTGTGAATGCCTCGCCTGATGCTCAGTAAATTAGGATGATTTTCTTTTAGGTGTGTGGAAATAAAATCTCTCCAATCAAACAGAGTCAATCAGAGCAGATAACGGCAGGCAGGTAGGTTTTGACCCGGGGCCCTGGAGCTGAAAGCTGAGAGGCAAAGTATTAAGTAACCTCAGCCTGGGGGAGAAAAAGTGACTCGGCTGATTTTTAGGGGATTAGGGGCTCATTTAAACCTTGCAAGACACACACTCACAAACACACTCACACTCATGCACACACACACACCACAGCCCGGTATCTTACACAAACATGAACATCCAAGCATAGACACATCCACGCATACACAGAGTCCTCAGATATCCAGATCCTGACTCAGCCACAATGAACGTTATTATTTAATTTTTTTAACTGTACTACGTTGTTTGAAAGAGATTATAAATCATTCAAAAGATATACTAAGTCGTTCAAATGAGATTTATTTAAAAAATGTGCCTTCTGTAGTTCTCTGACATTCACAGAATATGTCACGGCTTCCGCCGAAGTTGATTCCTCTCCTTGTTCGGGCGGCGTTCGGCGGTCGGCATCTTCTGGTTTTCTAGCCGTCATTGATCCATTTTTCATTTTCCATTTGGTCTGTCTCGTCTTCCCACACACCTGGTTTCAATTCCATCATTACATGTTGTGTATTTAACCCTCTGCCCCCCCCCCCCCCCCCATGTCCCTGTTCGGAATTGTTTATTGAAAGTGCTTGTGCACGTTATTTCTGGTGTGCGACGGGTTTTGTACCCATTGTATTGATTGTTCTGTTTACGGTGATTTTTATTATTAAACTGCGCCGTTGTAACACAGTTTTTGCTCTCCTGCGCCTGACTTCTCTGCCAACAGTACGCACCCCTTACAGAATAAATGTTTATTAATCTTTTCAGCTCATCAATGTCAGTTTATGGCTAACCAAATGTGTCTGGATCTCTGAAGTGAGGCATAAGATAGATGTTCCTAATTGACAGGAAACATTTGAAAATGTATTCATTTTTTGGTTGCAGAAATGCCTTCTTGAACCTTAATGACAAACTCATAGGTGATCTGTAAATATGAATAAGTAATAATAATTACGGAGGATTCTTCCTGGCTACACTTGATTGGCTAAGACAATGGTGGGGCTGGTCATGCTGAGAAATGAGTCCTGATGGGTCTGCCATTCCACAGGCTACTGTCTAACAGAATGACTTTGATAGGGGTGGGGGCCAAAGAAGATCTGAATTCCTCATGAGGGGCCGCAGTGGCTCACAGGGTCTGCGTACCCACATCCATACCCGCACATGCAGTCAGGGCTGGCCCTAGCCTTTTGGGGGAACCCTCACCTTGCGATCAAAACTATTTAGCTGCTCCCCTCTTGACAGCTGAGAAATTCTATTCATTTTTCCAAGGGGCTGAGAGAAAATGCAGTTTTAAAGCAAATTTGTGAAATGAAATTCTACAAATTTTACCATAGTGTGGAGAGAAATACTTTTCCATGTGAAATAAGTTTTAAATGTGACGTCTGAGTGAGCGTGACAAAAACAAATGATGGCCCAACAGTCGGAAATTTGACCATGATTACTACAAGTTAGCTAGCTATAGCTAGCTAAAATGTTATGGGTGTCATGAGTTAATTGAGTGACAGTCAGTGACTGACATAACGGGATAAACTGCTGATGCACAACCACATTTCGAAAATGCAAATTGAGTATTCATTATACTATTTTCAACTCTCAAAAGTTGTGACACCGACGGAGTCTTTATTATTACATTTGTGTGTGGGGGGGGGGGGGGGGTTGACCATGCGGGCTGCCAGTTGCCCATCCCTGGTCTACGCTATGATTTGTTGGCTTTTACCAATGTATCTTTAGTATTAAAATGTTACTGATACATTGATCTGACTGCTATACTGTATTTCATATTCAACACTATCTCATGTGGCATACTATAAGGAATCACTCATAGTAGATATTAACAAAATAGGTCAGGCAATGTCTGGCTGTGAAGCTGAATCATAAGAGTATAATTACAACAGACCCATTACATCCTCTGCCTCCTTAAATCCCATGTAGACTCCTGTCGGTGAGGGATATTTGCGCCAAATCGCACAAACTACACATGAAGGCAAGACTCTTCTTTTCCCTCGTCCCAGTCTCTCTCCCTTCAGTGCCCACTCCAACACCAGTCGATATGCAACCAGCCTGTATTGACTGCAAACAAATATAAGTTATTTGTGAATAGCTAAATACAAGTAATCTAATAACAAGAAACAATTTGATTTGAGTGCAATTATAAAGCACAAGTTATCAATAGATTATCTTCTTTATATTTTGTTACTTTGTGCTGGGACAAGCAAGAATAATGTCACTTACTTGATAGATAGGTGTCCATTCAGTCCAGCAGGTATGAGCTGCTTCTTCCAGTTTTATTTTCAACTCCAGGATTGATGAGCACAGAAAAGTCTTCGAGGTTTTTACACAATCTCTGGGTGTGCTGCTATCTTTGCTGTAGATATCAAGCCCCCCAATCTATGGCATAACAAGTCCCACTCTGTGCAGCACAAACACTCATCGTTGGTTGCCATGGGTTGACAAGCCCCGCAATTGCACCACCACTCCCCCTCAGACCTGGTATTTGCCACTGCTCCTGGTAGCTCGGCTACAGGCTCCGTTGATTCAGCCTCATTCTGTGTTGCTCAGCGTCGAATAAATATGGCTCTGTATAAAAAAAGATATCTTAAAGTCCGACATGATTTGCCAATACGAAGAAAGCTAGCTACTTTAGCTGCTACAGTACGCAACAGCTGTCTGTCTCCTGGGAGTTTTGTTTACAAAACCCCAGCAAGCCTTGCAGGAAGAGAGCGTAGGCAGAACACAAAGTAGTCCGTAAATGAGGAAGTTGATAGAATTTTATTTCTTAAATTATCAGCACAGTTAACTGGTGTTTAAAATATTGATAGCTATGTATAGCTTTGTAAGACCTTAAATGACAAACCACCCAGTTTAGGAGTAGTAAGAAGAGGAGAAGCTGGGCTAATGATATGCTACCTTCAACTTCCTTCAAATTGCACACAGAGACATAAAAATGGATCCATGATTTCGTCTGTAGAAAATTACCCAAAATACCAATGTAGGCCTCTAAATCCGAATCAATTGTAATAAACGCTAAACAAAACATAAGATATTTTGTACTGCATGTTCAGGTTTTATTAGAGAGCTCTGTGTAGTCAGTGCAATTTTCAGTGAACCCTACAGACATTGTGTGAATGCTCTGGAGAGGTTTCCATCACGTTAACCTTTAATACCGCTGGGGACTGAATAGGAGTTAGGAGACGAGCCAGAGATTGTACAGACGGGGAGAGAGGAGAGGAGCGAGGGATAGTATAGGCAGGCAGGCTAATTTGATTGTCTCTGGAAAGCTAAGGGGCATATTGGACTAGATAGTAAATGTCAGTGGATATCAGGTGCCCTGTTCTGTGTGCGTGCGTGTTCATACATTCATGCTTTTACTGCATTGATGAACTGTCAAGTTTGCTTGAAGATCCTTAAAAACATGTTGAGTATGCTGTCTTACAGTATTAACTTTGTTTATCCATTTTATTGGTATTATGTCTCTCTCTTTTTCATGGTAACTAAAATACCTTAGCCAAGTACACAACATGGATTCACAGAAGTTTCTAAGCCAGTTCCCCATGAAATAATTACACTTTGTCATGACTAAAAGTAATCGAATTAAACTAACAAGAATCCAAACCCTTAGATATTTAGCGGAACTCAAAGACATGGAGTGACGGTGTTTGACACAAATTGGGACAGGGTAATAGACACATGTAAATATTACTACACGTGATGACATATTTGATCCCAGCCACATCGTGTCACACTGTGTGGTATTTCTTTGTATGTGACTGATGATTTCTATGCAGAGCAATATTTTGTTTGATGCCTCCACAAGTGAAGTATGCCACTATAAATAATGAAGAGTGAGGACTCCATGTTTTAGTAATGATGCTTGTCCTTGTCTCTCTCCCTCCTTGTTCTTTACTTTTCTTTCTGACTTTGTTCTTGTTTTTCTCTCGATTCTTCTGTTAGCCTCTTCTCGTCTTACTTGATCCTCAATCCCTTTTCTTTTGTTTTTTCCCCTCCTCCCTTGCCCTCTTTACTACTCCATCTATCTTTCATCGTTTTTCCTCTCTCTCAGCCGGAGATGGACTCCAGGGTGAATGGAGTGTCGTCCCCCAGCATGCAAGAACGAAGGGCCCTCACCGAAAACACAGGTCGGTTCGACACACACACACACACACACACACACACACACACACACAGTGTGTTAAACTGTTTGTGTGTGTTTAAGATGAGCTGTTGTACCACTCACACAACAGAAGCTCTGACAAGGCAGACGTCTTGGAACAGATCAACACCACTTATCCTGAGTGCAGTCGTAAATCCTCTAACTCTACCTCCCTCTCATCTTTTCTCTGTTTACTTCCCTCTGCTCTTACATTTTCCTGGGAGTTTAGTGAAAAGTAATCTACAGGGTGCTGTGTGGGTATCAATACTGGTTTTACTGCTCACTTGGCAGGCACAATGACTCAAAGATTTCAACAATGATCTCAACAACACGAATAGATAAACTCAGCAAAAAAAGAAACGTCCCTTTTTCAGGACCCTGTCTTTCAAAGACAATTCGTAAAAATCCAAATAACTTCACAGATCTTCATTGTAAAGGGTTTAAACACTTTTTCTCATGCTTGTTCAATAAGCAATTAATGAACATGCACCTGTGGAACAGTCGTTAAGACAACTAACAGCTTACAGACGGTAGGCAATTAAGGTCACAGTTATGAAAACTTAGGACACTAATGAGGCCTTTCTGCTGACTCTAAACAACACCAAAATAAAGATGCCCAGGGTCCCTGCTCATTTGCGTGAACGTGCCTTGGGCATGCTGCAAGGAGGCATGAGGACTGCAGATGTGGCCAGGGCAATAAATTGCAATTGCAGACAGCGCTACAGGGAGGCAGGACGGGCAGCTGATCGACAGCTGATCATGCTCGCAGTGGCAGACCACATCACATGTAGCAAGACCTGCACAGGATCGGTACATTCGAACATCACACCTGCGGGACAGGTACAGGATGGCAACAACAACTGCCCGAGTTACACCAGGAACGCACAATCCCTCCATCAGTGTTCAGACTGTCCGCAATAGGCTGAGAGAGGCTGGACTGAGGGCTTGTAGGCCTGTTGTAAGGCAGGTCCTCACCAGACATCACTGGCAACAACGTTGCCTATGGGCACAAACCCACCATCGCTGGACCAGACAGGACTGGCAAAACGTGGGATGACTGGCAAAAAGTGCTCTTCTCAGAAAAGTTGCGTTTTTTTCTCAGGAATGAGCGTTAGACCGAGGCCTGTACTCTGGAGCAGGATTAGGAGGTGGATGGTCCGTCATGGTCTGGGGTGGTGTGTCACAGCATCATCGGACTGAGCTTGTTGTCATTGCGGGCAATCTCAATGCATTGCGTTACAAGGAAGACATCCTCCTCCCTCATGTGATACCCTTCTTGCAGGCTCATCCTGACATGACCCTCCAGTATGACAATGCCACCAGCCATACTGCTTGTTCTGTGCGTGATTTCCTGCAAGACAGGAATGTCAGTGTTCTGCCATAGCCAGCAAAGAGCCCAGATCTCAATCCCATTGAGCACGTCTGGGACCTGTTGGATCGGAGGGTGAGGGCTAGGGCCACCCCCCCCAGAAATGTCCAGGAACTTTCAGGTGCCTTGGTGGAAGAGTGGGGTAACAGCTCACAGCAAGAACTGGCAAATCTGGTGCAGTCCATGAGGAAGAGATGCACTGCAATACTTAATGCAGCTGGTGGCCACACCAGATACTGACTGTTACTTTTGTTTTTGACCCCCCCCCTTTTTTTCAGGGACACATTATTCAATTTCTGTTAGTCACATGTCTGTGGAACTTGTTCCGTTCATGTCTCAGTTGTTGAATCTTGCTATGTTCATACAAATATTTAAGTTTGCTGAAAATAAACGCAGTTGACAGTGAGAGGGCGTTTCTTTTTTCGCTGAGTTTACTTGTGTGTGTGTGTAGGAGCAGTGTTGGTGCAGGGAGAGGGTCAATATTGTGTTTTCTTCTCACAAAGTTGTTTCTGCTTTTCTTGTAGCTTCAAGCCTCTCCTCGAGACCACAGGTAATCTATATTTCTCATCACTCTGCATAATATCCGCTGCACTCAGGATCTGATAGGAGGAAATTAGCTGGGGCTCATTTCGTAAAGGGTGAATGTGCAAATGAGAAAAACAGGTATACTGCCGCTAGCTACTTGGCATGCATTCCAACTGTTCAATGAACTGAATGTACAAGAGATTCAGGCACTCTCTGGAGGAGAATGGCAGTTGTGTGCTCATCAAGGGCAGTAGATTAGGACAAAGGGGAGGGAGTAACAAAACACACAGAAAATAAAATAGATCACTGAAATGTACTTGTATATGGAGGCAGAGATGGATTCTGAGGCGCTGTAGACCAGCAGCACAAGTTTACTGCTGTTACTCTAATTACTGTGTCGTCTTCTCTGTCTCTCTCTCCCACCCTCTCTCTCTCTCGCCTAATAACATCTCAGCTCATCTCAACTCTTCCCATTGCCTTACAGTCAGTTAAACCATTTATTTGTTACGTAGTAGTATTTGGCCGCTCCGTCACAAGAGACAATTTCTTTTCCCTCGCCAGTATTTTCTTTTTCCCTTGATGTCCATTATGTTAGCCAGTGCTATCAGATTTTTTTTCACAGATTTAATTAAACCTGGGTCAGTTTTGGTATTTATGTCCTCTTAATATGCACCCATAGTCAACACACATTTGCCACTTATCTCTTTTATTCCCTCCTTTCTTATCTATACTGATGGATTCTGACTTCTACACTTGAAAATATGAAATATCCTTATTCATGTCACTGAGGGAGAGAGGGGAATGTAGAACGACAACATTTGAGAGAAATAAGCTTTTTGTGCATATGGAACATTTCTTGGAGTATTTCAGCTCTTGAAACATGGGACCAACACTTTACATGTTGTGTTCATATTTTTGTTCAGTGTAACTCTATTATAAGTAGTTATTGTAAATTCCTCTATTCCCAGAGTGTGATTGAATAGGTTGAAATGTCCATTCAGATCCCAGCCTCTTGTTCCGAGGCGACGCCGGTGTTACATTTAAAAGCCTGTCCCAGAATCCTTAGTGCCCATCTGCGTCCCTTATGTCTCCTGTCTCCTCTCTCTAAATGGGTTGTGAAGGGCTTGAGAGACTGCCAGTCGGTTTGCCAACATGCCCTGATTGCATTTTAAGAGCCTCTGATACTTTATATGCTGATGTGCGTGGTTTATATCAAAACACAGCAAAATATATTTATTTTCTATGCATCCCTGAACTCTCATTCCCTCCCCATATAGAAATAACTGTGGGTAGACACATTTATTTTGTCTTCTTTTGTGTCACGGCTGTCGTAAGAACGGGACCAAGGCGCAGCGGATGTTGAGTTCCACATATTCAATTCAAAGAGAAACTTAAACAAAACAAAATATATAAAACCGAACACCTAAACGTGACTACGTGGTGCACCTGCACAAACCCAAAACAATATCCCACAAACACAGGTGGGAAAATTATCTACTTAAATATGATCCCAATTAGAGACAACGATTACCAGCTGCCTCGAATCATACAAAACACCAACATAGAAAATATAAACTAGAAAACAACATAGAAATTATAAACTAGAATACCCCCTAGTCACGTTAGAATAACCCCTACACATTAAGCAGAGCAAATACACTCTTTCAAAATGTCACGCCCTGACCATAGAGAGCCCTTGTTTCTCTATGGTCAGGGCGTGACATTTTGAAAGAGTGTATTTGACCTCAGTGATTATTCTGACAGAGAAATGTATTTACCCAGAGATAAGGAGGAGACACTTTTTGATCTTGATCATTTTTGACCTGTCTGACAACTTTGTTTAGTATAGCTAATTAGTGTGCATGTGTGTGCTCACCAGTGTGTGTGTGTGTGTATGTGGATGGTCTGCTATGTAATGTGTGTGTTTTATCTCTGTTTTCAGGTGATGTGAGGACCCTCAGAAAGTTCCTTTCGGAGAGACAGAAACATTCCCAAACACACAGCTTATACGCTCTCCCTTTTCTGGGGGACAGACGGAGAGCTAGAGCCCCTAGCAAGAGACCTCCCTAAAACCCAAAGACATACAGAACTTTACTGCTATTACCACGTCGTCATCGTCTAGTACTATGCAAAATGTACATTTTATGAACTGTAGATTGCACCTGGAGTCGGTTAAACATTTGTCAGTGATTTGTTTGTTTGTTGATTGTTATGGAGTTCGGGGGCTTTGTATAAGAGCATATGCTTTTTGGGATTTTTTTTGTTGCTTTTGTTTTGTTCTGCTTAAACTGGGAATCAAACTGTTTACATTGTTGTTATTCCACTGCCTCCCTCTGCTTGTACCCTCTGCCGTCTCCACGATGGACATGTTCACTGTTTTTCTCTCTGATTTGGGAAAGAGAAGGCCCAATTTAAGATTATCGCCTCAAATTATCATTTTAGACAATCGGCTCTGTGTCAGTCCTTGAAGCTTCACGTTTGTTTTTGAAAACATTTTTCCTCTTCAAAGCGTTAATAATGCTTTTCTGTCGGAGTTGTCATGCCGGCCGCAATTGCAATGTAAACTTAACCCCTTCTGTGCCTATACAGTTGTCACTCCAAGTGTGGCAGACTGGTTTAACGTTGTAGTAATTCATTTGGATTGTTGTATTAAGGCGAGATAGTGGAAACAATAAATTAATTGAATTTAAAGCTGTTCAGAAATAATCGGGTTTGTAAGTGACAATTGTAAGAGGTCATTGTGTAGAATAGTTTTATAAATCGATGTAAAAAAAAATAATAAGAAAGCCATGATTGCCTTGCTACCTCAGACGCAAACACCTTTTCATTTGCGTGGTCTGTAACTTGTTTCATTGCAATTTTACTGTACTCGTGACAAGAAAACGAACCGAAAAACATTCTAAGTGTGTTGCTTATAGATGTGTACTGCTTTGGGGAGATACCTAGTAGACAAAACACATCCCATTACTTTACCACCGATGGGTCTGTGGCCTGCTGCCCATCATCAGTATACCGTGTCTGTATGTGTTGATTTTCCCCTGTCAGACCTCTAGCACTGGTCTCTCTCAGAGTTATGTGTCGTGTTTTGTGCTTTGCTATCCTGTAAAACTTGTTCGTTTTAATAACACTCCTATAACCTCCTCCAACTATGTCTTTGGACTGATGATAGAGATGAAGATGATGGTATTGCCTGAGGTATGCGGTGTAAATTGACAACACTTCATGTAATATGGCTAAGTATGTTTTATTCTAAATACATTTTTATAACAGCTGTTCTTTCTGTGGACTCTTGATTCAAGGACGTATTAACAATGTGTGCTTCCCAAGAATTATACATTTGGTCTGCTCTACAAGCCGGCAACTGTGTTAGTCTTATAATACAAAACAACAAGTGTGAAAAACGGCGAGATCCTTTATGGTGTTGTTTGCAGTACAAATGTCCAACGTATGTTTAAACAGTTAGGCAATCAAGTGACATTGTGAATACTGAATAGTGTCACTAGGATTGTTGTCAGTTTGTCACAGACAACCCAGTAGATATTACTTTCTAATGTGAAGCATTCTATCACCATTCATACATTTTTTAAGCAAGCACATATGTAAAGTTGTTTCCCCTCCCTCCTTGCAAACGTCTCATCAGGAAAATATTACCCAGGATTCAATGCCGTCCCATGGCAGGCATCCATAATGGTTATGATGAAAATGGTCCTCGTTATGAGCAGAAATCTGCCACGTCGCCAGGCGCCCAGCGCGGGCTTCATCATTATTATTTATCAGAGAAATTGATTGCACAGCATGAGGTTCTGTCATTATAGTAATGTTACCAGAGGAAGGCGCTGAGCGGGAACTGAGAGAACAAATGAATGATGGGAAGTAGTTAGCCAACAAACCCAGCTTCCATCCTTCCACATGCAGTCCTCTGTTACCCCATACCAAAAAACTTATTTCACCAGATTATTACTCACAAGCAGAAGCATTCATCACTTATTCCTGTACACCCTTTTATTTAAAGAGTATATGTCCAATTAATGTTGTTGGAGGTGGGATTCATCTTGGTCATATAAATGGCGTTGAAACTGTTCATGTATGCTCATTGCTTTGCACGCCATTTGTATTATTTTTGATAGAGATTAGTTTATCAATCACTTCCTTCTTCCCTTCAATTCTTCGTCTTTCCTTTCTTCCACCTAATTTCTGTCTCTCCATCCGTCCTCCTTTCCTTCCTTCCCTCCTTTCCAAGGTTATCATGACACATCCTAAATGCTGTCATGTAAAAGCAACGTGGTGGAAACCTAACCCCTCACTTAATTTCTCACACCAGCATAGTGCTCAGCCAGAGAAAAGGAGTACTCCGACTTTAACGGTACTCAGACCAATCCCTTGATAATTTTCTTCATGATGATCTTGATCAAATCTATTTGTAGAGCGGCCAGCATGTACCCCAGAGTCACTAATTAGTTTAAGTAGTGCAGCTAGAATATCTGCATGCTGGCAAGTGTGAGCTTCATTTCTTCTCCAGTGGCACTCGACTGGTCAGCCTTCGTCCTACAGTTCAATATGTGTACATTTAACCTTTATTTTCCCTGGTAAGTTGACTGAGAACACATTATTTGCAGCAACGGCCTGGAGAATAGTTACAGGGTAGAGGTAGGGGAATGAATGAGCCGATTGGAAGCTGGGTATGATTAGGTGGAACAGCAGCCTCCGTATAGTAGTGTATAGTAAGTAGAGCAAGGAGTAAGTCTTTCAACTGCTTAGGCACTGTTCAAATAGAGATATTTCATCCTCCAATGTCCCAGGGTGTGTCAATTAGTCAAACACACCCAGTTTGTACCCTAGTGATGTTCACACTTGTAAAGGTAAATACATTATTAATACAGTAAGTTATGAACTTGTGTACCCAGAGGAGGGTCCTCACTGTGTTCAGTACCACTGACCATTAATTAAAAGCCAAGGCCGAGGCATAGCCGGAACAACTTGTTTAGTGTCCATGGCTCCCCTGAAAGGATGCAGTTTGAGAAGTTCAATAACGGAATTGCTCATGCTTAGTTTGCATGCGTTGAAATGTCGCAGAAAACGTCTTGCCATCCAATCTGATGCTAAAGTGACAAGACGTTCAAGCTCAGCCTTGGAAACATGCTTTGACCTTTCTGCTAAAGGTAAGCTAATCTTGGCTAGCTAGCTGACATCCATGGATGAATACGTCATGCTCACATTCTACAACAGTGTAGCATAGCAGTAAACCTGGACCAGTCATAATCTGCTAACCGGTAGTTTCAGAGGATTGTAGTGCTGCTTGTATATGACTCTGTCATGGTGTAGCGTGAACCCAGCTTGGCAGTTAGATCAAACATCCTCCTACATCATCATCTCAGTCCCTCAATAAGGGCATTCAAACAACGACGGTCCAATTTAATTAATTTGTTATTATTTTCCTGGTGTGTCACAATCTGTTTGTACTAAATGTCTTTGTTACTAAGTAAAACAAAAAAACAACAACCTCTCTGCTTTTCCCTCAACTTCCTCAGCTGTCTCCCTACGGTCTTGCTGTGAAGTTGCCAGTCGTCATGGCGGTTCCAGCGAAGGGGCCTGGAAGGGAGGGGGAAATGTTTGGTTTTTTTGCCCTACGTGGTACAGCTCGCACGCTGGCCTCCTCTCTGACCGTCTCCTTTGAGCTGTGTGTGTGTGTGTGTGTGTGTGTGTGTGTGTGTGTGTGTGTGTGTGTGTGTGTGTGTGTGTGTGTGTGTGTGTGTGTGTGTGTGGTGTGGTGTGGTGTGGTGTGTAGTGGCGGCGACAGTGGTTTTGGCCTCCTGGCACGGAGGAGGGACAGATGCAGTGAGAGAGGGAGGGAAAAAGAGGTTGGTGTGGGCTGGAAACCTGCAGGATAGAGGGAGGGGGAAGGATAGAGAGAGGGAGGGAGAGATACATAAGGAAAGAGGGAGTGAAGGAGAAAGATGGTGTTGGGGTGACAGAGACAGGATACTATACGGTGAGACGGGGTGTGAAGACAGGGAAACTTTAAAGTAAAGTCCCTGAGTCACCTTAAATGAATAAGTAGCTTAATATGCAGTTACTCTGCAAAGTGCTGGTACATAAATCGACTGACTGTATAGAGCAGCGGTGGCATTAGCTGCATCTTTGCCTCGCTCTGTGCGGTCTCTTACTTTACTGTCTTGTGAAGTTCTGTTAATGGGTGAACACTGCCCTGAGGACGATGCGCCCAGTGAGACTGGCTTTGGCTGGCTGCTACACAGACCATGTTTATCATAGTCAGAGTCGGCATGTTTAGCTAAAGGCCTTAAATAAAGGGAGGTAGACAGATCTGGGGAGGGGAGAGAGGGAACTAACACATCCCACTCTTCAGATATATCACTGCTGCCTAATGCACTTCATTAACACTCCTACTAATATGACAAAGTGCAGACAGAGTTCCAGTCACACACAGCCACCAAGCTGCTGCTTTAGCATAAATCACACTCATCTACTCATTTCTCTTTTCTCTCATTCCCATTCATTTCTAGCACTGTGCCGCTTTCACCCTTTTCTCTTAAATTAATGTTCTCACTCGCCACACCTCTTGTGCTTTCTCTTCTTAATAATGTGTTTTTCCTCAGTTCTCTATCCATTATTCCCATTTCTCCTCCTTTCTATCACGCTCATCATCTTTCCTTTCCTCTCTCTCTCTACTGTGCCCTCTGATTCACACGCTAACTGAGCCATTAGCACTAGCAATCACCCACACATTTTTCATCCCACTTTTACAAGATGATTGCATTGCCCCTTTTACAGACACACACAGACACATCTTCCCTGCAGCCATGATAGATCTATAGAGTTTTAAAAAAAATAAAAAATAAACGGTTTAATTCTACTCCTCTTCTCTTCTGTCATGGCACTTTTCCTACCGCCGAGCACAGGCCTGGAGCTAATGGGGGGAGTCAAATATAAATCAGTGTGTCGGGGGTGGAGGCATTTGGGAGGGGTGGGGGATCAGTCAGAACCTCCATAGCGCCATTACAGTATGGGTCATTAGCTAGGCTCTGATATTTGGCATCACGGGGCTGCCGCCACCATACCGCTAGCATGCGCAAATCACACCAATAAACAACAACATGCCTTTATTTACTTTCTGTTTATTCCCCTTTTTCTCCCATGTTCATGCCGTGGCATTCCCGGCTGCAAAGGGTGACCTGGGCCTGGAGCTGTAAACTTAAAGATTGACTGTCAT
This sequence comes from Oncorhynchus mykiss, assembly GCF_013265735.2. Classification (NCBI taxonomy): domain Eukaryota; kingdom Metazoa; phylum Chordata; class Actinopteri; order Salmoniformes; family Salmonidae; genus Oncorhynchus; species Oncorhynchus mykiss. Next base: position 38,645,555 of record NC_048572.1, read on the forward strand.
GACTTGTTCTATCATTACAAAAGAAAAGGATTCAGGCAAGTGATGAATAATTACTGTTATGGATCAGTGAACTATAACATTATTGATAGTTCACGGATGATTTCTGGCAACTCTTAAGTTCTGAGGATAATTATTCAAAGAAATACGTTTTGGCCAACATTGAAAGTGTCTGTTTTGTGTTTAGTCCCAGTTTGTTTTACTAAGTCATGTTGACAAAAATTAAGCAATCCTAAAGCGATAGAATGCGAAACTTCTGAATTCAATAACAAGCTTTTGCATAATAAACCTTATTTCTGCTGGGAGAAGGCCTGCTGCTGATCAGTCTTCTTAGATAGATGTATTAAACCACACACCAATTTAGCTCTGTAGGCCCTGTTCATAGAGATCCTATTAAATTACTAGAGGGGCTATGACATAAACCCCCCAAAATGGAGTGGAAATTTCAGCCAAATAGACATTTTCAACTGTCAAAACAATAACACGTTCTATATGCACGTGCAACCAAGAGGTTACCCAGTAAACATCCGGCATTAGCACAAAGTTCGTATTTCTCAATCCAACCAAAAATGGAACAAACAAGTTATATACACACATTGACTTATTGCTACCAGATCAACAAAACAAAATCATCAGACAACATTTATTTTCCGTTTATTATCCGTTTGCTCTGGTGGTGCTACATTTGGCTACCACAACAAATAACCACAGAGCTATTGTGATCTGACCATGACTCCATTTAGCTCCTCCCTTCCTATAGGCAGAAACTCAAACAGGATGCACCCGTGCTAAGAAATATTCAACGCTGGTCTGACCAATCGGAATCCCCGCTTCAAGCTAGATTTGATCACGAGGACTGGGACATGTTCCAGGTAGCCTCAGAGAATAATATCGACGTATACGCTGATTTGAAGAGTGAGTTTATAAGGAAGTGCATTGGAGATGTTGTACCCACTGTGATGGATGGCGGCATTTGCGCAAAACCTTGTCCGGGAGCAAGACGTCAGTGTCTGGTGTTCCCTTGGTAATATGTGATTGTCTGTAGACCTTGCAGCATATGTCTTGTGTATGAGGGTTTGAATTGACACTCCACTTTGAACTGACATTTTGCCTGTTTGTTTGACTTACGGAGTGAATAACTACACTGTTTGTATTCGACCATATTTTCAGTCACCTTGCGATGGTTAAATGCGGTGGTTTGCGCTTTCAGTTTTGCACGAATGCTGCCATCTATCCACGGTTTCTGGTTTGGATAGGTTGTAATAGTCACTGTGAGAACAACATCCCCTATACGCTTCCTGATGAACTCAGTCACCGTGTCCGTGTATACGTCAATATTATTCTCAGAGGCTACCCGGAATATAAAAGTGGGGTTGTGATAGCGGAGCGAATGAGGATGTGTTCAACCCTCAGTTCCGAAACTTCTTTAGCCGTTTGTTTTTTTGTATTTAAAAGTGTGCTTTGTAGCTAAGTCTCAAGTTTAACCAGGATCGGATCCTCTCATTGCCTCATTTGGACTACACATCTCAAAACAATCTTGAAGCATGGATTCCGATTGGTCAGCCTAGCATTGAATAGACCTTAGCATGGGTACTTCCTGTTTGAGTTTCTGCCTATAGGAAGGCAGGGCAGGGCAGACTTGTAGGTATCCCGGAAGGGGGAGTAGCAATGGTCGAGTGTTTTCCCAGAGTGAGTAGTATAGTCAATGTGTTGATAGAACTTCGGTAGCGTTTTCCTCAAATGTTCTTTGTTAAAATCCCCAGCTACAATAAATGCGACCTCAGAATATGTGGTTTCCAGTTTGCATGAAGTCCAGTGTAGTTCCTTGAGGGAAGTTGTGGTATTGGCTTGAGGGGGAATATACATGTGGGAGGTAATACGGTCTGAATTTGATTGTGAGGTATTCTAGGTCAGGTAAACAAAAGGATTTGATTTGCTGTATGTTATCACAATCACACCATGTTAAGTTAATGAAACATACACCACACCTTTCTTCTTCCCAGAGAGTTCTTTATTCCTGTCTATGTGATGTACTAAGTTCCACCCTGTATGGACGGGGACAGAATATCCCTAGAGAGCCATGATTGCGTGAAACAGAGTATTTTGTAGTCCCTGATGTCTTTCTAGAAGGAGATCCTCACCCTGAGCTCATCTACTTTATTGTAGACTTAACATTAGCGATAATATACTCAGAAATCCACTCCAAATACCTCTTCTCTGCCGGTGGTGTCTTGGATTAGCATCTGGGATAAGTTCAATTGCCCTGTGAACAAAGATTCCAATTAGGGAAAGATGTATTTCTGGTCGTAATGCTGGTGAGTTACCGCCACTCTGATATCCCAAAGTTATTTCCGGCTGTATGGAATAACACTAAAAACCTTCTGGGCTAATAATGTAAGAAATAACACACAAACCAAACAAATACCGCAAAGTTGGTTTGTATAGAAATGACAAGCCACATGTTCAAGTTGAATGGTCATATGTCTGTGTAACAATTGCTTGACACTATGGGCTACTGTATGTTTATGCTTAAACTCTATTGTACCAGATAGGTTCGCTACTGGAGCAGTAGGAAGAAATGAAGACCACACAACTGAATCATTTAGGAAAAGAATGCGGGCTTATATTTGGTACATTTAAAAATACATTTAAAAAATAATCAACTTGAGTAAATATTGATGTGTGAAATTTGTACTATGAGATAAATATGAATTCAATACATCAACAGCACAATAGACGGCTATATATTCAGCCTATAGTTAACTAGGGTGTACCCAACTCTATTTTAGTCTGAGGGTGTCTCAGATTTCAATGTGCAAAGTTCAATAGAAACACGAATCCAGAGGAAAAAAACAACCCCATTCAAAAAGAATACTGACTTATAAGCCACTATAAGATGGAATCAAATGTGAGTGACTGTGCATATCAATAAACACTGTAAGATGCTTAAATGTGTTATGTTCTTATGACAGACTCACTACAATGTATGGCACAATGATGTCTTGCAACAAAGAGTCCTACCACAACGTAGTATGGCAGTGCAAATGCACTGTCCTCCAAGGAAAAGGAAAATAAATCATCCCATGCAAATCTTCTTATGGATGTCCTGGACTCACCATCCTTGGTGGAACTCAAAAAATCTGACCTGTTTTACAAACAGGATCACACAATATACAGTATATATACCATGAGTACCTTTCATGTAAACATTAATATAGCCCTTATCTTACAGGAATAAGAAAATACAGGACAAGGCTCACATTAACAAAAAACAATAAACTAGCCTGAGCAAATGGAACGTACTAGTCCTTACACCCATTTCTTATGAAGTAATATAAAACATAACTGTGTACCACAATGGATTATGATAATATCTAATTATATTTGATAAAAGTATGAAAACCAAAATTGTTCGCAATGCATGATTAGTATGATCACTAACGTTTTCTATTTCAATTGATTAATAGCTGAACTAGCCTAAATGTTAACGGCTTGTGCGTATTGTGAGGGCCCTGAATTTGCCTGGGCCGTCTCAGTGCTTCTCCTTCCAATAGGGCACTTCCCCTTCAATTCCCAATTAAATATAACCAGCATTAGCTGTGCAAAAGTGGGGTTGTGATAGTGGAGCGAATGAGGATGTGTTCAACCCTCAGTTCCGAAGCTTCTTTACGCCGTTTGTTTTGTTGTATTTAAAAGTGTGCTTTGTAGCTAAGTCTCAAGTTTAACCAGGATCGGAACCTCTCATTGCCTCATTTGGACTACACATCTCAGTTAGTCTCTGCTGGTTCTTCATGGCCTTTCTCCGCCTGTTGGTGGATTGGATTGTCTGACTACAATGCATACTATATTTCATTTGTTTTAGTACAATGTATACATATGTGGTCAGTTGTAGTTGAAGACTTATTGAGTTTTGATACTCTTTATGGTTGTGTGGTAAGACTTTGATATTTGGATTGTATGATTGAGACTGGGCTTACGCTACACTTTATGAACGGACAAACATTGCGTGAATAAGGTCACTTGAGTTCCCTGAACTCCTTTATCGGGCTAGACTCTTTTTTAGGCCCATGGTATGGGACTTTTCTCGAGGAACCAGAGCTCATTGTTTGCTATATTATTGTGTTTGATCATTTATGTTGCTAATACAACCCACGCAAAAGAACACATTTGTTTTGAAGTTTTTTCCAATGTTTTAAGGGTTTGTGAAAAGCGCATTTCCGTACTGACTTTTGTATTAGTGTAGACTTGACGGCCCAGACAGGACTCATTCCCTCACAAACAAAAAAAGAGAAATCAATATTTTCTCTGGTAGGCACAACCCACCTGGCACCCCTACAAACAACCTCAAGTCAATACCGTTACACTATGCTTGGTTCCGTATGAACTCACACAAAATGCTAGCAATAGCTTAGGTAGCCTAATCGCTAGCAGCTTGTTCTCCTTGTGAAAACCTTGTGAAAACCAAATCCTGGCGTCAATCTTTCCCTCAACCCCTTCACAGCACATTTTTAGTTCAGCATTATTCAACTTCTCACAACAATTTGAAAGTTATTTTTTTCTCCCCTTAGAATGGCGGTAGCTCTTCATGTTCCGTTCTAGCTCCTTTTCAACATGTCGCCCATGGTGTAGAACGTGAGGTTAGGAGAGGGACTAAGATAAAATATTGAGTTTTGATTGGTTCAAAATAAACTGCTCTTCATGCAGATTCTGACAGCTGATTTGTAATAGCTGTCAACTTTTAAACATCATAAATGATTGGTTACTGGAATCTCACAAGTAACGACAAGTATTCAACATTAGTTGACCTGAGTCACCTGATTTGGGCATGCATGCCATAAATCTCAAATTCACTGTAAGCAATTGCATCAAAAGGGTTGTCATGACTGTCCACGAGAATCCAAAAGGTCAGATCAGGTTTTCAATGAATAACTTCAAATGAGGCAGAGATAGAGAGGGGGAAGGAAAGAACTAGGGGTGGTTAACAACTCACACCCTTTTATAAATCAAGGAGTGAAGATGCAGGTCTCCCTCTCCCTGTTTTTGTTTAATGAGACTTTTCCTGCCGAAACTCTAACACGTTCAAAAGTGAATAATGGAACAATATTTCTAACATGGAATGGTCAGAGGCGATCTACAGAACACTAATGTCCTTTTGTTTATTTTATGTCATTAAAAATGTTAAGGTAAATACTGCAACTTGGAAAATATACCCACTACATGTACAAAGTTTCCATCCTATGCGTTGTGCATGTAATATGAACAAATTGTGAAAGTGTTTTTGTTAAGAGAGGGATATGATTTGAGAAACTATGAGAATTGTTTTATATACATTTTGCAAGTGACAAGTCACGCCCCAAACTGAGGTCAGAGTATGTGTCAGCCTGACGGAACCGCCACATTCAAACAAACTGCATAAATGATGGGTAACGAAATTAACATACCAGACCATAAAAGCGTGAAGCTGCAGCTACACGTTAAAGTGGTTTGAACTTTGAATCTCAACGAGGTAGAAATGATAAACTCACCTCCCGGATAATCACTGGTACAGTTGTAAAGTATCTTCAAAAGCAAATTTAAGTGGGACCATCCTGTTACTCTGCTCAAACCATTGACACGGCTGGCTAGCCTATCTTCAAAGTAGCATCTTCAAGGGCTAATGGAAAGAAAATAAACTGTAGTTCTGTTCAGGACTACACGACAAGTCACTGGATACTGGACAACTACAGAGAAGAACAACAGTGTTGGAACACTTTTGGACAATCAAAGCCTTACAAGTGCACCGTGAAAAGGCCCATCTCCCTTTCCTATGCGGACCTGTCCACCGAGAGAGATTCACGATGGACCAGGCATTTCACGTAAATACATTCATGTGTTACTCAAAGAGGGCGGCGGTTCGTGTGCGAAGTATATGATTACTGTAAGTGAGAGTTTCTAAATGTAACAATGTTAAATGTCTCTGTCCCTCTCTCTCTCAAGCAGCCATATTGAGGTCAGTCTGCTAGGGACCCATTTTTTACGTATTAAATGTGTATGTTTATCCTGTGTTACTATTTAATTATCTTGTAAATTAAATTATTAAACCAATTTTGTGTAGTACTGAATCATAAGTAAGGCTTGCGTTTTTGCAGATGCAAGGAGGTTACGACTGTTCAGAATGATTTGATACGAGGTTATGATTAATACGTTGACTGTTTGTAGATGTGATAGGTAAAGAACTTTAGCGTTTTAATTCAGGAGATGGTAACTCTTTAAAGAACCACCCTCGTGGTGCCCCAGATCTTAATGAGTTAATTGTTACATGATTAATTTAATCAGGTAGCGTCCATTATCAATTGCATACACCTGACAGCAATGGGTGTGGCAGAAATAGCCAAATTCATTAATCTGAAGGGTTTCCATATATGTGTGTTGAAGTCGGAAGTTTACATACACTTAGGTCGGAGTCATTAAAACTTGTTTCTCAACCACTCCACAAATGTCTTGCTAACAAACTATAGTTTTGGCAAGTCGGTTACGACATCTACTTTGTGCGTGACACAAGTAACTTGTCCAACAATTGTTTACAGACAATACATGTCTGTAGGGTCATTGAGGTTGGATGGGATTGGGGGGGTGGAAGGGATTTTGTGGATGGGGGAGACTCTATTAGAAATTAGCAGGGCTATTTTTTTTTAAATGTATTTATTTATTTATTTATTCTCATAAGTAGGTAGGAGGAAGTTAGGTAGGAGGATTTAGAAATGTTGTAAACCGTGACTGACCACACACTTCAGCAGAGTAGGTGGAGGCATGCACCTTTAACGTTGGTTTGCGGATGGCCATTATATCATAGAAGAAGATGAAGAAAAAGCACATCCTTTCAATCCTGGTCCTTCTCCCAGACAGAACTGAGTAATTGAGCATGACAATCAACTAGTATGTGTCATTGAAACGTGAGTACAAGCTTTTTATCTTATAGAAGAGGACTCCCTCACCATTAGCTTTTTTTGTTTGCCATGCAGCCACAGATAGATTAGCCTGGATAGCTTTGGCCTACCATCTGTATGCTATTGCTGGCCATTCTTTGCAAACTGCTGCTATATTTATGCAGAGCGTTACCCGTTTTATATGCTTATTGCATATTCCATTAACAGCTCATTTGATGATGCATGTTCATTGCTTTTATTTGTACCTTTGTCTCCATACAAAGCCAACCAAGTCTCAATTCAAGTCTCGTGTCAACTGTCAATCATTCCCTTCATTTTTAAAGACTATTAAACTGAACTGCATCTGCCTCCGCTTGCTCTTTGACTGGAGTCCCACAGTAGATGGGCATAACCCTCACCTAAACCTCAAATCAGTTACAATCGTGTGACAGACAGGCTAGGAACCAACGTTTTGGTCAGTTACTCTGCCCTTATTAGGGGAGGACAGGCAGGAAATGCATAAAAGCACCCATTGGTCCTATTCAGGTGAGACCTTTGTACCTGGATGGCCCTTTGTGTATAGGCTGTATGGTGCCGTTGCTCTTGGTTTATTTGGGAGCAAACATTTCTTGACCATGCCATCTTGAAGAAATGTTTTGGGTGTGGTCGATTGTTCTAAATGGTATTTGTTGAGTTTGACCATCAGTTTATTAATGTGTATTAATATTAATCATATTTATCAATATTCAAGATGTTCATTATGTAAAGCAACTGCAGTAATGTCCTTGTTAGGGTTTTCTTGTGGTGAAGGAGAGGCGGACCAAAATGCAGCGTGGTTTCTAGTCATGGTTCTTTAATAACAAAGACTATACATGAATAGACAAAAACAACAAAAACAATACACGTGCGAAAACCTAAACAGCCCTATCTGGTGCAAACACAGAGACAGGAACAATCACCCACGAAAAACTCAAAGAATATGGCTGCCTAAATATGGTTCCCAATCAGAGACAACGATAAACACCTGCCTCTGATTGAGAACCACTCCAGACAGCCATAGACTATGCTAGATACCCCCACTAAGCCACAAACCCAATACCTAACAAAACCCCAAGACAAAACACACCACAATAAATAAACCCATGTCACACCCTGGCTTGACCAAAATAATAAAGAAACACACAATACTAAGACCAGGGCGTGACAGTCCTTTTGTTTTCAGTTGGTTTGTTTGGAGAGGCTTTGCTGGTTTGAGGTCTAGCAGTTTAGTTTATTGGCAGCGCCCTCTAATAAGACAAGTCAGTCAGTGTAAGATCCTTAGAGTAAGTGGAGGGCCATCAGGATATTTCATAAAAACAGGGAAACATTAAAGATATCCTTTTTAAATGAGCTATACTAAATATATTCAAGTCACCAAGGAATTGATTGAAACAGTTTAGCAAAGAAGGTCTACAGTAGCCTCAAAAGCACTCTGTAGGGTAGCACCATAGTATAGCCGGAGGAGAGATAGTTTCCTTCCTCTGAGTATATTGACTTCAATACAAAACTTAGGAGGCTCATGGTTATGACTATTCAACAAGGGAACTCTTCGAAGTCAAGGTAGGCTTTTGATTTGATACATTTATTGCCACCGGGGCCCACCGGTGTAACTGCTCAACTGCTTGTAGCGGGTTTAATAACGTGTTAGCTACTAGAACTATGTTGACTAATATGGTGGTTATGATATGGTTTGCTATGATATGGTTTCCCCCCTCTTGGTCACAGACAGCTGATGTGTTGTGCACTGAAGGTGAGAGGAGGAGAGCGCGTAGATGCGATAAGGAATTATACAACGAGCAAAATGACTATGTGGCTGGTATGAAAGTGAACTGTGTTTGAGTGTGATCAGGGGTGTAATCTACTCATTCTTCCAATTATGTTAATAAACGGAAGCAAACAAAATGGAGAGAAACAAACCTGAATTTGTCCTATATAAACTCTAGGTTACAACTACTGGACTAATGATTACACCCTATATCAGTTAGATGCAGGCAAGAGAGTGCAAGGAGGTATTGAATGTGTCACTGTCTGTCACCTTGATTACTGACATTTGTCTCTCGACCTGTGCACCCACGTTGTAAACTTTCATTCATAGGCTTGGTTGTAGCAACCTCATGTTGGGTATAGGTCAAATTTAAGTATCATGTAGTAGCCTAAACCCATCGATGTTATATTCAGCTGGATGAATGGAATATGAATGACAGTCATCCAAAATTTTGTAATAGAAATGAGGCCATGCTCATAAAAAAATTATCGTCCTAATCTTAAACATCACCGACCGCCACTGCTTTCAGTAAAGTCATTTGTGTTTGTGATTTTGTAAAAGCAGTGGTTAACTGTTCTTTTCTACCCTCAGAAGTACAATATTGTTGTCCTCCCGAGTGGCGCAGCAGTCTAAGGCAGTGCTAGAGGCCTCACTACAGACCCGGGTTTGATCCGGGCTGTGTCAAAACCGGCTGTGATTGGGAGTCCCATAGGGCGGCGCACAATTGGCCCAGCGCCATCCAAGTTAGGGGAGGGTTTGGCCGGTGGGGGGCTTTACTTGGCTCATTGCGCTCTAGCGACTCCCTGTGGCGTGCTGAGCGCCTGGAGACACACTTCGGTTGTCAGTTGAACAGTGTTTCCTCCGACACAGTGTCACAGCTGGCTTATGGGTTAAGCAGGCGGGTGTTAAGATGCGCGGTTTGGCGGGTAATTTTTCGGAGGATGCATGACTCGACCTTCGCCACCCAAGCCTGTTGGGGAGTTGCAGTGATGAGACGAGATTGAAAAAGGGGGGAAAACAATAAATAAATAAAGAACTACAGTTTTGTTTGTCATTGTTTTTGGTCATCTTGTGAACTTGGTCAGCTGAGTCTCTGAAAGGACTTTCAGAACGCTAGTGGACGAATCTAAGAAGTAATTTTGGTGTACTCTTGTTAACGTGTGTCAAACAAGCAAACCTAATCCTCTAAGCTTTAATAGACTGCTCATTCTTTATATCTGCCTTTGTACTGTTTCCTTGTAATGGGCCTAGAACCTGTCTAACGTTTAGTCCTTTGCATTGTTCAGAACTGTTGACCCAACTCGATAGGTCTCTTGTCACAAACCTGTCAATTCTGGTGTTTCCCTCATTATTAAATAGTAACTGTAATGGCCGTCGTCGGTGGAATAAGGATCGGACCAAAGCACAGCGTGGTAAGTGTTCATGACGATTTTTTATTGAAACGAACTGAACACTGAAATAAAAAACAATAAACGATGTGAACAAAATGAAAACCGAAACAGTACTGTGTGGCCAAAACAAACACCCACAAACCAAAAGTGAAACCCAGGTCCCTAAGTATGATTCTCAATTAGAGACAACTAACGACACCTGCCTCTGATTGAGAACCATACTAGGCCGAACACAAAAACCAACATAGAAAAACAAACAGACTGCCCACCCCAACTCACGCCCTGACCATACTAAAACAAACAATAAAATAACAGAACTATGGTCAGAACGTGACAGTACTCCCCCCAAAGGTGCGAACTCCGGCCGCAAAACCTGAACCTATAGGGGAGGGTCTGGGTGGGCGTCTGTCCGCGGTGGCGGCTCTGGCGCGGGATGTGGACCCCAGTTCACCACAGTTTTTGTCCGCCTCCTCAACCGCCCCCGTGGCCTCTTATGAGCGGCGACCCCGATCTCCAACTGGGGACCCAAGCCATTGGTCCCGAATGGACGGGAGATTGACCTGGCCTCCACAATCCCCTGACCTCAACCCAATTAAGATGGTTTGGGATGTGTTGGACCGCAGAGTGAAGGAAAAGCTGCAAACAAGTGCTCAGCATATGTGGGAACTCATTCAAGACTTAGAAAAGCCTTCCTCATGAAGCAGGTTGAGAGAATGCCGAGAGTGTGCAAAGCTGTCATCAAGGCAAAGGGTGGCTACTTCGAAAAGTCTAAAATATAAAAATCTATTTTGATTGGTGTAACACTTTTTTTTGGTTAGTACATGATTCCATGTGTGTTATTTCATAGTTTTGATGTGTTCACTATTCTACAATGTAGAAAATAGTAAAAATATAGAAAAACCCTGAGTAGGTGTGTCCAAACTTTTGACTTGTACTGAATTTCTTTTGTTTTTTTTACTGGACTGATGGTTTGCATCTGATGGTCATTCTGAGGGGAGGGAGCAGTGGTGAAGCTGCCTCTCACCTGACTCACTGTCCCTCCTCTCCGCCTCCCTTCAGCTGATGGCGAAACTTAAGTCGCACTGCATTATTTTTGCCTCAGCCAAATTCATGTTACTCCTATGACCAAAGAAAGACAAATCGCTAATACAGAAAGAGCAGTTGTTCCTAATGTTTTGTACACTAAGTATAGTAAGCATTACAAGATTGAGGTGGTACCGCAGACAAAATCCCCAGCGTGAGCTCCCCTACGACAAAGGGCGTTTAAATGTAAACCGTATCGACTAGCAGTAAAGATGGCTGGCAGTCTAATCAATCTTAACATTCTAAATTAAGCACTATTTAATCGAGGGATACTACAGTGTGCAGTATATTCTGCACAGTATACTACAACATTCAAATTAAGCACTACATGATCAAGGGATACTACAGTCGTGGCCAAAAGTTGAGAATGACACAAATATTAATTTCCAAAGTTTGCTGCTTCAGTGTCTTTAGAATTTTGTTTTGTCATTTCGCTCATTTGTTTTGTCATTCGTTACTATGGAATATTGAAGTATAATTACAAGCATTTCATAAGTGTCAAAGGCTTTTATTGACAATTACATGAAGTTGATGCAAAGGGTCAATATTTGCAGTGTTGACCCTTCTTTTTCAAGACCTCTGCAATCCGCCCTGGCATGCTATCAATTAACTTCTGGGCCACATCCTGACTGATTGTCACGTTCTGACCTTAGTTCCTTTGTTTTGTCTTTGTTTTAGTATGGTCAGGGCGTGAGTTGGGATGGGCAGTCTATGTTCCTTTTTCTATAATTTGGGATTTCTGTGTTTGGCCTGGTATGGTTCTCAATCAGAGGCAGCTGTCAATCGTTGTCCCTGATTGAGAACCATACTTAGGTAGCCTGGTTTCACTTTTGAGTTGTGGGTGATTATTTTCTGTTCTGTGTTTTATTTCACCGTTCAGGACTGTTCATTTGTCGTTTTATTGTTTTTGTTTCAGTGTTCACTATTCTTATTAAAAACCAAGATGAACACTTACCACGCTGCGCTTTGGTCCTCTCCTTCATACGACGACCATTACACTGATGGCAGCCCATTCTTGCATAATCAATGCTTGGAGTTTGTCAGAATTTGTGGGTTTTTGTCTGTCTACCCGCCTCTTGAGGATTGACCACAAGTTCTCAATGGGATTAAGGTCTGGGGAGTTTCCTGGCCATGGACCCAAAATATTGATGTTTTGTTCCTCGAGCCACTTAGCCACTGGCAAGGTGCTCCATCATACTCCATCATGCTGGAAAAGGCATTGCTCGTCACTAAACTGTTCCTGGAAGGATGGGAGAAATGCTCTCAGCGGATGTGTTACCATTCTTTATTCATGGCTGTGTTCTTAGGCAAAAAATGTGAGTGAGCCCACTCCCTTGGCAACGCCACACATGAATTGCCTCAGGATGCTTTACTGTTGGCATAACACAGGACTGATGGTAGCGCTCACCTTGTCTTCTCTGGACAAGCTTTTTTCCAGATGCCCCAAACAATCGGAAAGGGGATTCATCAGAGAAAGCGACTTTACCCCAATCCTCAGCAGTCCAATCCCTGTACCTTTTGCAGAATATCAGTCCGTCCCTGATGTTTTTCCTGAAGAGAAGTGGCTTCTTTGCTGCCCTTCTTGACACCAGGCCATCCTCAACGTCTTCGCCTCACTGTGCGTGCAGATGCACTCACACCTGCCTGCTGCCATTCCTGAGCAAGCTCTGTACTGGTGGTGCCCCGATCCCGCAGCTGAATCAACTTTAGGAGACGGTCCTAGCGCTTGCTGGACTTTCTTGAAACCTTCTTCACAACAATTGAACCACTCTCCTTGAAGTGCAATCTTACTGGCAGCAAAATCCTTGCCTGTGAAGCCCTTTTTGTGCAAAGCAATGATGAAGGCACATGTTTCCTTGCAGGTAACCATGGTTGACAGAGGAAGAACAATGATTCCAAGCACCACCCTCCTTTTGAAGCTTCCAGTCTGTTATTCGAACTCAATCAGCATGACAGCGTGATCTCCAGCCTTGCCCTCGTCAACACTCACACGACTGTTAACGAGAGAATCACTGACATGATGTCAGCTGGTCCTTTTGTGGCAGGGCTGAAATGCAGTGGATTTTTTTGGGGTGGGATTCAGTTCATTTGCATGGCAAAGAGGGACTTTACAATTAAATGCAATTCATCTGATCACTCTTCATTACATTCTGGAGTATATGCAAATTGCCATCATACAAACTGAGGCAGCAGTCTGTGAAAATGAATATTCGTGTCTTTCTCAACTTTTGGCCATGACTGTACAGTATACTACAATTTGTTTTATTCTTCAAAATTCTAAAGTACTACACGATTGAAGGATGCTACAGTGGAGAGTATAGGATTTTATCAGCGGAGGCTCCCCAGAGGAGGAAAGGGAATAAAGTAGTGAAACAAATGCAAATACAACAGATAGTTTTATCTAAAAATGATAACTTTTAATGTTTCACTATGTTCATATGTCACTAAATAATTGGTTAAAATACACTGTTTTGCAATGTAGGTCAACAGTAACTTCAACAGCACTGTCTGAGCTAGCACCATGGTGTAGCCGGAGGACAGCATGCTTCCGTCCTCCTCTGGCTACATTGACTTCAATACAAAACCTAGGAGGCTGGTAGGCCTCGCCCCCTTCTATAAACATAAACTCAGCAAAGAAAATGGCCCTTTTTCAGGACCCTGTCTTTCAAAGATAATTTGTAAAAATCCGAATTACTTCAGATCTTCATTTAAACACGGTTTCAATTAATCATAAACCATTAATGATCATGCACATGTGGAATGGTTGTTAAGACACTAACAGCTTACACACGATATGCAATTTAAGGTCACAGTTATGAGACTTAGGACACTGAAGAGACCTTTCTTCTGAAAAAAAAACACAAAGAAAGATGCCCAGGGTCCCTGCTCATCTGCGTGAACGTGCCTTAGGCATGCTGCAAGGAGGCATGAGGACTGCAGATGTGGCCGGGGCAATAAATGTCAACGTCCGTACTGTGAGACAGCGCTACAGGGAGACAGGACGGCCAGCTGATTGTCCTCGCAGCGGCAGACCATGTGTAAAAACACCTGTACAGGGTCGGTACATCCGAACATCACACCTGCGGGACAGTTACATGATGGCAACAACTGCCCGAGTTACATCAGGAACGCACAATCCCTCCATCAGTGCTCAAACTGTCCGCAATGGGCTGAGAGAGGCTGGACCTTCAGGCTTGTAGGCCTGTTGTAAGGCAGGTCCTCACCAGACATTACCAGCAACAACGTCGCCTTTGGGTACAAACCCACCGTCGCTGGACCAGACAGGACTGTCAAAGTGCTCTTCACTGACGAGTCGTTATTTTGTCTCCCCAGGAGTGATGGTCGGATTCATGTTTATCGTCGAAGGAACGAGCCTGTACTCTGAAGCGGGATCGAGGTGGAGGGTCCGTTATGGTCTGGGGCGGTGTGTCACAGCAGCATCGGACTGCGCTTGTTGTCATTGCAGGCAACCTCAACGCTGTTCTCCCTCATGTGGTACCCTTCCTGCAGGCTCATGCTGACATGACCCATACTGCTCGTGATTTCCTGCAAGACAGGAATGTCAGTGTTCTGCCATGGCCAGCGAAGTGCCCGGATCTCAATTCCATTGAGCACGTCTGGGACCTTTTGGATCGGAGGGTGAGGGCTGCTTATTTTTTATTTATTTAATTATTTTTTTTACCTTTATTTAACTAGGTAAGTCAGTTAAGAACAAATTCTTATTTTCAATGACGGCCTAGGAACAGTGGGTTAACTGCCTGTTCAGGGGCAGAACGACAGATTTGTACCTTGTCAGCTCGGGGATTCAAACTTGCAACCTTTCGGTTACTAGTCCAACACTTTAACCACTAGGCTACCCTGCCGCCCCAATTTGTGACCACTTCTGGAGGACGCCCTCCAACCAAAGCTTTCGCATTATGAACTGACGTGTTGCCCATCCATTCATAGATGTTGGATCAGAGAACGAACCTAATATGTTATATTGGGGTTGTGCCACAGAGCATTGAGGGTTGAGAAGCTTGGTGACATTGTTGGATAGAGATTAAGAGTGATGAATGATAGTTGAAAATTTTTGGGACATTACTCAATTCAATTTGTTTTTTTTTTCAAATTACAGGAGATGGAGGTACATTTTTATAAATTGTTTTCTTGGATTTAGAACTATTTTTGTGTGTAGTTAGTGCAATTTATTTGCCTTGCTAACTTCAGTAGCTAGCTAGCTTTCAGCGTGAGGGTAGTTTTCTCCGCTATAATGGCCAATACTGCCGAAAAATGTTGTGGCCTATTGAAGAATCCCTTTCATTCTCCGGGTTACACAGAAAATGTGTGTGTTAAAAGCGAGGGTCAACCTCTGCCTGAGATCAGTTTCACGAAGAAGGATGAAAAGATGAGCGTTCAATACCAACTAATATAAAATGTGTAGCTGGTTAACAGGGAGCCTATCATCAAGCAGCCTGTAATTGCACGTTACGACGCTTTACATGCTGAACATCTTCTCTGGCAAGTCAAACAATTCTGACTAATTCGATCTTCCATTGCATCAACCATTAAAAGTTAGATTAAAGAGGTTGATGCAGTGCATTCTTTTTGCGTGCGCTCAAGTAGGCTTTCAACTTTCCTCCGGTATTTATTTAGCAATGATGATAACACATAATCACTCCCATCATCACTTCCGACAGACACAAGCAAAAATTAATGACATAAATATTGCAGCATCCTAGGCTACACCTAAACATTAGACATCTGACATGCTATATGGGATGATAAGGAGGATTTTTCTGTCTGATCAACTGTTAATAAGAGCAGCTGCATAAAGCCTATCTGCCCTGTCCATTTAGTCAGGGTAAACTAATTGGTAACGTTATGTATTTATAGTCCATTTGTGTGTCAGGAGAAAATGTGAATGTGATCAAACTTAGATTATATTCAAAATTAGGCTTGCTAGGCTGCATTTACATTTCATCCAAAATTGTTTCCTGGAATAATCGACATAATAGTGATGGCAGTTAAAAGGCCTAAAGTTGCATAGGGCTGCATGATGCAAGTTCAGCCCTGTGAGTTCTATTGTCTATCAATTGTTATCTGGGTAGAGAACTTCCACGCCTATACTGTGAGTCTACCATCCTCAACTTTTCAAGTCACCAGTCTCCACAGGAATCTACAGAATACAATAGTTTTATCATAGAATTCTGTGGTAACCTATAGTAAAACTGTATAATTTGTTTTATGTGGGAAGGAAGAAACAGTGGCTGGGAGCAAACAAACAAACATAATGACATATGAAACTCGTCTCAATCTCAGGGTGTGGGTGTGCTCTCTCGCTCTCTGATTTTCTCTGCCGTGTTCTTTCTCGTGCTTTCTCTATTGCTCTCTCTCTCTCTCTTACCGTATAAGTATGTGTGTCTGTGTTCATGTTTTAAGAGGTTTTCCCCACCATTATTCAGAATTGAATATTCTGGAAGCATGTTTTTACCAGGTTGAGTTATAGACCCAGCTAGCACATAATGTTCCGAGAAGAACATGTTTCCTAGAGCTACTTTGCATTTCTATTGTTTTGTAACTAATTACAGAATTACAGTTCACTGATACACTTCTTTACAATAATTTGTAAAGCCTAAGTCAGCTTAGAAGCTTAGACATAAGGGAATGTACAAAATAACTGCTTACAGTAAATGTATTGGTGCCTCTGCATTATAATTGACAAAGTCTATGTTCAGAATTGCATGTATTGATCAGACATTTATTCAATTTTTTTACAATATAAGCCAGCATAGTTGAAATATTGATACAAATTAACACTCATGAGAAATAAAAGGTAAGACATAATTTGACATAAAAATACAAAATAAATCCAGCCATAAGCCTAATATAGGTACCTGGCCTGTCTACGTAGTGGGAAATGTTTTTGAAAAGATGAAATGCTTGTTAAATGGGTAGTTCATTTCATTTGCTATCAATTCTTTGATTTTTTGACCAACTCATTCAACAATGTCTTTTCTGGTGTTTTTGAAGTACTCAATTTGAAATAGGCTATATTTAGTCGTGCACTTTTGTGAAACTGTTCAATGTTTGCATTTTTAATTTTTGTATGTCTGAAATGCTCAGTTGATGCAGATTTGAAAGGAATAACTGTAACTTACAGCGTGGGTCTTGCTTCCCAGCATATCCCACCCTTCTTTACCTTGTATCACAGCATTCCTGATGCGGTGGTTGCCTGGGAAGCTGTGCAGACAGAGTAGGATTCATTTTCTAAAATGTCTATCATTACTGCTTAATGATAGTGGAATAACATGATTAGCCCAAATTATTTACATCAACTGTAAAATAACAAACCCCACAATGGAATATGTGGGTTGTTATCTTAACAATCCCTTGAAAACAACACAGGTATCCTTGCCCCCCATTTTACCTGTGCTGCCTTCGAACCTAGGCATGCTGCTTGTCAATTATCTATAGGCTGTTTCAACTTGTCAATTTTAAAGTATTTTCTTATTTGAGGTGTGTTCTGCCTCATTAATTCACATAAAAGTAGCACATTTCACTGTTGTGGACAATTTGTTTGAGGCTTTACTGAGCCGAACAAACTTCTCTCTTCAACAGCCCAAACACTTTCAACAAAAGCCCAAACGCATCTCCAACCAGAACAGAACCTGCTCAAACCTTTCCACCTGCTACATTTTCCAGCTGGCGCCCGCATTGCCTTCATTGTTATTTTCCTTACTAGTAATAACTTTGAACATTTGTGTGTTCCTATCAAAGTGCCTTATTACGTTATTATTATTATTATTATTGCGTTAGCATCCAGCACGCAACATTTCAACAAAAACATAAAAGCCTTCAAATAAAATAATTTACCTTTGAAGAACTTCTGATGTTTTCAATGAGGATACTCTCAGTTAGATAGCAGATGCTCAGTTTTTCCAAAAATATTCTTTGTGTATTAGAAATAGCTCCGTTTTATACATCACATTTGGCTACCAAAAGAAAACGAAAATTCAGTCCTCAAAACGCGAACTTTTTTCCAAATTAACTCCATAATATCGACTGAAAACATGGCAAACGTTGTTTAGAATCAATCATCAAGGTGTTTTTCACATATCTCTTCATTGATATATCGTTCTTGGACGCATGGTTTCTCCCCTATATCAAATGGAAAAGTACAAGCAGCTGGCAATTGCGCACCGAATTCCACGCAGGACACCAGGCGGACACTTGGAAAATGTAGTCTCTTATGGTCAATCTTCCAATGATATGCCTACAAATACGTCACAATGCTGCTAAGACCTTGGGGGAACGACAGAAAGTGTAGGCTCATTCCTTGCGCAATCACAGCCATATAAGGAGACAATGGAAAACAGAGCTTCAGAAATTCTGCTAATTTCCTGGTTGATGCATCATCTTGGTTTCGCCTGTAGAATGAGTTCTGGGGCACTTACAGACAATATCTTTGCAGATTCTGAAACTTCAGAGTGTTTTCTTTCAAAAACTGTCAAGAATATGCATAGTCGAGCATCTTTTCGTGACAAAATATCGCGCTTAAAACGGGAACGTTTTTTATCCAAAAATGAAATAGCGCCCCTAGAGATCTAACAGGTTAATGGACACACATGATGTGTGCAAATTACTGTGTGGAAGGTTGTCCTGATTATGAGCTAATGATAAGCAAAACCCCAGCTACAGTGCCTTGCAAAAGTATTCATCTCCATGGGTGTTGTCACGTTCGTCATAACGAGGAGACCAAGGCGCAGCGTGATAACAATACATTCTTCTTTTATTATACGAAGAACACTAAACAAATGAACAAAACAAACATGATGCTATAAGACACGCGTGCTGACAGGCAACTACACAGACAATAACCCACAAAACCAAAATGGAAAATGGCAACCTTAATAGGATCCCCAATCAGAGACAACGATAAACAGCTGTCTCTGATTGGGCACCAATTCCGGCCACCATAGACCTACATGTACATAGACAATAACAAAACCATATAGATATACAAAAAAACCTAGACAAGCCAAAAACACACATACCACCCTCGTCACACGCTGACCTAACCAAAATAATAAAGAAAACAGAGATAACCTGTTGTGACTAGGGGGCAGTATTTTCATTTTTGGAGAAAAAAATATTCCCGTAGTAAACGGGATATTTTGTCAGGACAAGATGCTAGAATATGCATATAATTGACAGTTTAGGATAGAAAACACTCTAAAGTTTCCAAAACTGTAAAAATATTGTCTGTGAGTATAACAGAACTGATGTTGCAGGCGAAAGCCTGAGAAAAATCCAATCCGGAAGTGCCCTATGTTTTGAAAGAGCTGCGTTCCAATGAGTCCCTATTGAGCAGTGAATCGGCTATCAACCAAATTACTCTTTCTCCGTATTCCCGAAGGTGTCTACAGCATTGTGACGTAGTTTTACACATTTATGTTGAAGAATACCTGTAAGCGGCTACATTGTGGTCACCTGATGCTGCCAGAGAGATTCTCGCGTAAAATACAGAGGTAGCAATTACTCCAATCGGTCCTACTGAAAAACTTGTTGTCCCGATCGATATATTATCGAATAGATATTTGAAAAACACCTTGAGGATTGATTATAAACAACGTTTGCCATGTTTCTGTCAATATTATGGAGCTAATTTGGAATATTTTTCGCCATTTTCGTGACTGCAATTTCCGGGCGATTTCTCAGCCAAACGTGAAGAACAAACGGAGCTATTTTGCCTACAAAAATAATATTTTGGGAAAAAAGGAACATTTGCTATCTAACTGGGAGTCTCGTGAGTGAAAACATCCGAAGCTCATCAAAGGTAAACTATTTAATTTGATTGCTTTTCTGATTTCCGTGACCAAGTTACCTGCTGCTAGCTGGACAAAATGCTATGCTAGGCTATCGATAAACTTACACAAATGCTTGTCTAGCTTTGGCTGTAAAGCATATTTTGAAAATCTGAGATGACAGGGTGAATAACAAAAGGCTAAGCTGTGTCTCAATATATTTCAGTTGTGATTTTCATGAATAGGAATATTTTCTAGGGATATTTATGTCCGTTGCGTTATGCTAATTAGTGTCAGGTGATGATTACGTTCCCGCATGCGGGATGGTGAGTCACTAGAGGATAACTAAGGTCAGGGCGTGACAGTAACCCCCCCCCCCCCAAAGGTGACTTAAAGATTGCTGTACACCAGTGGAACCCATCCAACTTGAAGGAGCTGGAGCAGTTTTGCCTTGAATGTGCAAAAATACCAGTGTCTAAGCTACAGAGACATTCCCCAAGAGACGTGCAGCTGTAATTGCTGCAAAAGGTGGCTCCACAAAGTATTGCCTTTGGGGGGGTGAATAGTTATCCACACCCAAGTTTTCCTTTTTTTTGTTATTTTGTTTGTTTCACAAAAAAAAAAAAAATCTTCAAAGTGGTAGGCATGTTGTGTAAATCAAATGATACACACTTCCAAAAAATATATTTAAATTCCAAGTTAAGGCAACAATATAGGAAAAATGCCTAGGGGGTGAATACTACACATACACTGTATGTGGCTTGCGAAACATGTGTCAGACCAACGATGTTATAACAAAACAAAGTGAAGGGATGGTTCCAGCTCAGAACCACCCTTTCCATGGGTTTTATTTTTTATTTAGCTTTTAATCTTCTGTTTGCCCCCCATTTATTGACAAATCCCATCATAGTAATATTTCCTGCATCATATCCCCCCACAATACCTTCCCCCATGGACCCCTAAAATGGTTTCCCCTAAATCTGGCAACCCTGTTTAGCTTTCGCGCTACGCTTAGGCTAGCCAGTAGGCTTGACATTTTGTGTGATCTGTGAGGTGATGAAATGTGTTTTGTCAAACTGTAAATTACTTATCAAGTCATGTGCTCCAGTTCTTGTATGAACGTTTACAAGTACATCAAATGTGTAATATGCTGAAGTGGCCAAACTAAAATCATAATTTTCGGAAAATGGGCGCAGCCATCTTTGACTTTGTTTTTACTTGCGAATGGGATTAGGGAGTTTTCGCTTGTTGAACATGAACAAACATGGCTGCCATCATAAACAATTTATCTGCTGTTAGCTTAGCTGACATGCTTCTCTTAACAATATTACATTTATCTCTTGTGCTCACCAGAGATGTGGTACATTGTAAAACAAGTCTCGCTGTTTGCAACTTAACTTAAGTATTGTTTTTTTGTCAGCGCAACCTGTTAAATGTGCTGAACGTTCCAAAGCCAAGTAACTATCCTGCACCATTCCCAGAAAGTTGTACTGACCGGTATACTTTCCGTTTTAACGGTCAGTCAACATATACGGCTTCATTCCCACAACCAATGTGAAACCAAAAACATCTGTTCCCACAACTTCCAAGGAACCAGATGAAAGGAAGGAGAGGCTGCATGGCTGTGCATGATCTGTCTTTCCCCCTATTTTTCTGTCTCCCTGGCTGACTCACTGACACCAGATGGCAGAGCTGACAGCTTGGTTAACATGGTAATCATGAGATCAATGGGAGCTAAACTATTTAATGAGTGGGACGTCTATCATCCTGCTATCGTTCCATAAGGGATAGCTAAAATAGTAGTTAGCTCAGAGGCGTTTAAAACATGAGCATTTATATGATTTTTAAAAGGCATATTAAAGTAAACATTGAATGATTAAATTGACCTTTGATCCTGGTTAGAATAGATCTGAAATGTCAATTTATCTCTGCAATATTCAGACTTACTCTTATCCAGAGTCTAATTGCAAGGTACAGCCGCTCTTCCCTCAACATCTACCTACTTCCTATCAACAGGATGTATGTCACACAGAGAGCCTCAGTGAACCAATATGGCAGTGGAGGCAGTGAGATGCAAGGGGCCCTGACAGTGACGGAGAATGAACTTAGAGCTTCCTTACCCTCCCTTCTCCTCCTCACGCTACTTACCCCCCTGTCAACTTCACCCCCTTCTTTGCCCAGTGTTAAACAGAGCCCCTGCCTAAGCTGATAGCACTCTGCCCAGGAGCTGTGTGGTTTTCTAGACCACTGCCACATTAGCCCGTTTTAAACCTGGTTAGGGATGCAATATTCTGGCAAAGTTCCCAAAGGGTTTTCCAGAAATCCTGGTTGGAATATTCAGGATATCCTGTTTAATCCCTTCTGATTACATGACGCTTTCAACCAGAATTTCTAGAAAACTAGGGAATTTGGGAAAGTTAACTAAATTTTGCAATCATATACAGTTGAAGTCGGAAGTTTACATACACTTAGGTTGGAGTCATTGAAGCTAGTTTTTCAACCACTCCACAAATTTCTTGTTAACAAACTATAGTTTTGGCAAGTCGGTTAGGACATCTACTTTGGGCATGATGCAATTAATTTTTCCAACAATTATTTATAGACAGATTATTTCAGAAGTGAGTCAGAAGTTTACATACACTAAGTTGACTGTGCCTATAAACAGCTTGGAAAGTTCCAGAAAATGATGTCATGGCTTTAGAAGCTTCTGATAGGCTAATTGACATTTGAGTCAATTGGAGATGTACCTCTGGATGTATTTCAAGGCCTTCCTTCAAACTCTGCTTGACATCATGGGAAAATCAAAAGAAATCAACCAAGACACCAGAAAATAATTGTAGACCTCCACAAGTCTGGTTCATCGTTGGGAGCAATTTCCAAATACCTAAAGGTGCCACAGTAAAATTAGTCCTATAAAGGTCATACTTTTTGGAGAAAAGTCCCCTGGTCTGATGCAACAAAAACAGAACTGTTTGGCCATAATGACCGTTATGTTTGGAGGGAAAAGGGGGAGGCTTGCAAGCCAAAGAACACCATCCCAACCATGAAGGACGGGGGTGGCATTATAATGTTGTGGGGGTGCTTTGCTGCAAGAGGGACTGGTGCACTTCACAAAATAGATGGCAATTCACCCAACTTATTGTGGGAAGCTTGTGGAAGGCTACCCGAAACGTTTGACCCAAGTTAAACAATTTAAAATCAATGCAAATACTAATTGAATGTAATGTAAACTTCTGACCCACTGGGAATGTAATGAAATAATTAAAAGCTGAAATAATGTTTAATCTCTACTGTTATTCTGACATTTCACATTAAATAAAATGGTGATCCTAACTGACCCAAGACAGGGAATTTTTACTAGGACTAAAAGTCAGGAATTGTGAAATACTAAGTTTAAATGTAGTTTGCTAAGATGTATGTAAACTTCCGACTTCAACTGTACCTGGTGCTAATGTTAGGGGGAAATATTTAAAGAAATCAGAGGTGTGGCGTCAGCTTCAAGTGACTTTTAATGAGTGTTTTTCATATAAAAATCCACCATTTGGCGGCACCGCAGTCTAAGGCACTGCATCTCAGTCTAGCGGTATCACTACAGACACGCTGGTTCAAATCTAGGCTGTATCACAACTGCCTGTAATTAGGAGTCCCATAGGGAAGCGCACAATTGGCCCGACGTTGTCATGGTTTGGCCGGTGTAGGCCGTCATTGTAAATAAGAATTTGTTCTTCACCGACTTCGCTAGTTAAATCAAAGTTAAGTAAAACTAGGCACATCAGTTAAGAACATATTCTTACTTACAATGAGGCCTACCCTGGCCTAACCCTGACGAACCAGGATCTGTAGTGACACCTCAAGCACTGAAATTCAGTGTCTTAGACCATTGCGCCACTCGGGAGCCCCGACATAGGTACAAAATAATGATTCACAAATGCACACAATATATTCTCTAAAATTACATAGCTGTTACAATTGTTCAATATCAAATCTAATTTTATTTGTCACATGTGCCAAATAAATGCTTATTTACAAGCCCTTAACCAACATTGCAGTTAAGAAAATGGTGTGTAAAAAATATATATATAATAAAACAATAACTAGGCTATATACAGGGGTATGAAAAGCTCTATATACAGTCAATGAAAGCAAATACAATATTCAATGATTACATTTCTCTAAAACAGGCTATAGGCTGTATGTGCACCACCAAGTCAGAACAGTAGTCAAAATTAGGAGGGGAAATGGGACCAAATTATTAGGGTGAGGCACACGGGCTACTAACACCTTATTACACAACATACACATAGTATTACTTTATTAGCTACTCTATACATATCTCCCTGGCATATTACATAATTTATGCAGTAGCATACAATACATTTTTGGACTCACCTTGTGCTGTGCTCACTTGAACAGGAAGGTGGCGCAGCAGTCTTTCTTGGGAAAATTCTGTCATCAAACTGTCATCAAAGGCTTGCATTCTCTGGATTGGTGGTGCTTTCAAGACAACTGGGAACTCGGAGAAAAACAAGCTGGACTCATGACTGATTGGGTCGACGCTCCAGAAAGAGGTGAGATCCAGACATGCAATTCCGAGTTGGATGACCGTTCAAAACAAATTTTCCCTTTTTTGAAAATCATTTTTTTCCAAGAGTTCCCAGTTGTCTTGAACTCGCTTTAATCAGATTTCCCAGTTGTGAGATTCTAGTTGTTTGGAGCACCGAAGAAGTCATGCTGGCTTGACAACATGGCCAATGTTGAATGTTTTATCTTTTTAATCTTGGAAAAAAGACCCTTAAACCCAGGCTTGGGACCACACACCCACTCCACGGAATAACAGGCTAGTGATTGCTTTGCAATGCTTGCAGTTTTTTAGATTAACTATCTTCAAAGTAATGACTCGGGATGTTGGGTTTGATATGAAAGCTTCTTTTAGTAATAATACTTGTTCACGTTACATTTAACAACTTTAGATTCTACAGAGCAATGCAGGTAAGATGCTAGCGGAAAATCAGCTTAATCACCTTGCACCTGCACATAATTGGTGCGTTATCTCTCTCATTCCTGTCGCAAGGCATTCTGGAACTTGCAGTCAAAAGCGTAGTTCAATACTAACCAATACAATTACATATGTAAATAACTGTAAAGAAATATCTTTAGATACAGCTCCATGAATTAACTTAAACATTAACTCTGTAACACATTAAAGTTACAACACAGTTTGCCACTGATTCCATCAAAACCACTCATCGTTGAATTTGCAATTTCCAACTTGTGTAATGTTTGTCCAATGGCCGATGAGCACCGCTACATTTTATCTATAATTTCTCTTCATATAACAAGGATTACAAAGGATTTGCCAGTAGATTGTCGACTTGATTCTTGATGATGACTTTTAACTTGCTAGCTAAGATTTTCAAAGAATGATGTTGACATGATCAGTCCAATCAAAGCTGCTGTAGATATGTGATTGGATTCAATTCTATCTGTGGCCAAAGACTTTGAGCCTTCTAATGTGACTCTGGCAGCACGCAAGGGCCTTGATTTTTGAGCTCTACCCTTAGATTTGGCGGTGACGTAGTGTCCCCATGAGTGACAACACTGAGCCAATCACGGCGAAACTAGAAAACATTACCAACCAGTACGCTCAAAAGAAAGGACTGAGCTAGGCTGAAACACCTGCAATTTGTAGCAACCTTACTCGAGAAAGCGAAAGAGTTTGTATGCAGCTTTATTAATATTATTATTTAAGTATATATATATATATATATATATATACACACTTTTTTTTTTTTTTTTTTTTGCAAACTGATTGTGCAAACACATTTATTTTTGCTAGAACAGTGGGGCTCAAAACAGATCAAAAGGAAGGATCGCCACTTGTCCCTACATTGAATGAAATCCCAATATTCAGTATAACAGACATTCCGGACCATAATGCTTTGCAATAGTCACCATGACAGGATATTGCATCAAAGAAGATTCAGAAGGACCTCAACACAGTACTTAAAGGTCAGTAAGTCTCTCCTAAAATGTTGATAATGTCACCTTTTCAGTCACTGGTGCACAATGATTCAAACTCCTAATGCTTTCATTAAAAAAGGCATATTTGATGTGAAAGCTGCCATTAAAAAGCCGTAGATCAAGGTCATAGTTTTTTCATAGGCGGCCAAGCAATAGCCTGTAGAATAAGTTCAAACTGTTTTGTCATATGGAGTAACAATTGTCATTCTGTATAACTCTCATACCCCAATGTCGTTTGTTACTTTGCATGGCACATACATAGTGTTTTTAGGACTAATCTTAAGCGTTTAGGTAATGTAGTGTATGTTTTATTAATAACTTATTTTTGTGTTAAGGTATATTTTGTCTTTATTTATTATATTGTGAAAAAATTAAGCACTTAATTATCATATTGTTTTATAAATTCTTTATCAGTACAGTTTCGATGTGGGAATATCTGTCCTTATAGATGCCTCTATCCAACAAAATGAGGGCTGCACGTTCAGGGCCCGGAAGAACTCAGATCCTCTACTTAGGCAAGAGTGGCTTCTGAACAGGAAATCAAGGCATTGTAGTGGTCATGCATTTAAGTGACAAGTTCATTAACCGCTAAACCGGAATTAAGACTAAGTTCACACTCATTTGCAGTAGGCTAGACCTTTTAGGTAATCAATACAATGTATGAGTGTCAGACAAAGCTGTGGGTGATTACTCAAGAGTGTTTACAATAACATTTAGGAAATATTAATGTAACTGAACTAATTTTGACTATAGCCTACACTATCTCTGTAATTATATTTGTCCTGTGTTTAGCTACTGCAGACGTAAGGAGGCTGGGCATATAGACCATCGCCCAGTTAGGGAGATGACTACCTCTGAGGCAGAAAAGTGGATGGATAAATGGAAAGATCCACAAGCTCAAAAGCAGCATGCACCTCAACTCCACAGCAAAGCCAACTGCCTTTACAGCACCCACCTGAGAAGCCACGAACAGAGCAGGGACAACCACTTGCTTCATCAACCCCAGAGAGAAGTGATATAGATATCCAGGTGATGTACACAGTTGGTTAAAGAAAAGGCACAGTTGAACCAACAAATGATCAGACTTAAAATGCAACTTGCACAGTCAAAAAGAAAATGTGAGAAAATGAGAAAGAATAGGCAAAGAAGGGGAAAAGGAGAACTGAGTGAGAAATATATGGAAAGAGGGTAAAACTGGCAGCAGAGAAGACACAGGCCACTCAATTAATGTGTAGGGATGAACATAGCAGACTTCTGCCTGGGAAGAGAGACACAAGCGTAGCACAAAGAGAAAGTTTAGAGACGAGTCCTTCTCAAACCTTTTGAAAGAGCTACATTCAAAGTATAAAAAAGAGACAACAAAATAAATTCTCCCTGTCACAGTTTGTGTGTTTGCGTCCCGTTTATGTCACATAACCAAAAACAAGTGATCGCAACACGTGCATGTATTGATCATGGAAATGTCAAGCTCCTTGGTGTCAAACTGAACCAAAGTGAATATTTGAAAACCTCAAGCATCTCAGAGCTGCTGGCCTCCACAATACTGTATGTATTGTGTCTGTGCAAAATGTTGTTAAAGTGAGGTATAACCAGCTCTGCCTGGCGTGAACAGCACATTGTATCAATGGGAAAGACAGAAGACCAGCAAGGAAGAAAAGACATTCAAACTTAGTTCTCTTTTCACAAAAACAGGAACGTGGCAGGTCTGAATAGAATCCTAAATAAAAAAACTTGACCTGCTCGCCAAGCATTTCATCTGACTTCATCAAGTTGAGAAGTGCTGAAATCTAAGGAAAACATTGGTGACAATGAGGTAGTTGTTTCCATGGACTTCTCAGAAAACTATGCATGTAAATTGCACACAGAGGTTCAGGCTTTCCATTTTGGAGGGAGCAGAAAGCAGACCACTAGTGTGGTATGTACATCTCAGGGGTGCCAGTCATTACGCTACATTGTCAGATAGCCTCCGCCACGATGCAAGTGCCGTGTGGGCACATGGGCACACCTTGAGCCTATTCTGAAGGGAGTGAAGGGGCAAAATCCCTCCAACCACGAGTGATGGTCCTGTCACACAGTACAGGAACCAAAATAAACGTTTACATACTCGGCACACTTCCATTTCTTTGAGGATTCAAAGAAGTCACATGGAACTTCTCAGAGAAGAGAACTCTTGATGTAGTCGGTGGAGCAGTCATACGTAGAGCTGATGACATGTTGAAAATGGGAGCAGATATCCAGACCCCAAGATATCTGCACAGCAAACTACAGGAGAACATAAGTTCAAGCACTTTTGGATATCTGAAGATGTAGATATGACGATGCAGTGCCGAGTCAGTTGCAAGTGGTTAAAGGCTCGATGAAAATAAATAAGCCTCACAAACCCCTTGGAAGATAAGTCACAGTGAGCTGTCCTGCTTCTGCAGCCGCAGAGAGAGATATATATATATACATTGTGAATGCAACGGTCCAAATTAGGTGGACTTCAATCAAGAAAGATCTGAGGAGCCTGTCACCACAACCTCAGTTAACACTGCAACCAGCACAAAGAAGTTTGATGTACGATGACCAGCTTTTCATTGGCCAAGTCCTTGATCTGGTGGGGAATTCATTGAGGTGAGTTGCATGAGACACACTTGGGGAAATAACTCATTCATATGTGGCCAGACACAAGCAATGTGATCATTTTATTACATACCTGACGTGAAAGCAGTTATCTCAGAGCCAGAGCCATTCGCAGCTCAAAACTTTGCAGCCCGGACTGGGATCAATTCAAATATGTAACTATAATCATCTTCACCACTTTACAGAAAAGCATTTTTAGATTATTATTTTTTTCCGCCTTATGATGGTGAAGTTTTGGGTGCCAAAATGTATGATATTAATTTATGCAAATTAGATGTTCAAAGCGGTACATGTTAGTTTGTTTAGATCAAGCTATAAACAGCTGAATGCTAATACTGGTAAATAATCTAAATCTATCATTACACCGAATGACATTATTCATGTGAGAAATAATGATTCAAAATTAAATGTAATTCTATAAAAATATACATACACTAATGAAGGTAGAACTTTAATTAGCATTTTTAAATTCCATTTTGACATCCTTATTCGTCATTGACCCATTTATTACTAATTCCTATCAGTATGCAAACTCATCTTAATAACAAAGAAAACATTCACATTTCCCAAAAGTTTTCAAATGCTCCCATTCACCCACTCACAGGAGCTGTCTGCATGCGGGCTCTCGGGCACGCTCTGATCAGGAAGTCACCTTATGCAAGTGAGCAGCCTTCTAAGCAAGCTAGCTAATGGCTAATTTCCAAGTGATCTAAACATATAAAAAACACATTGTTTTAAACATGTTTACTACTGACTAAATTACACCGGAACACATGTCACATTCTGACATGAACAAATAGATTCAAAATTGCATTCATACTTGAAGGGGGGGTATGGAGATATAGCTTCGGCTTCAAACCACTTGTAATGACTGAGCTGGCAAGCCCGTCTGCCCCTATTGGAAGTCCTAGGTATAACCAATCAAACTCAGAGCAGACATCAATAGAGCACACATTGCAGTATCTACATTTGGATAAATTAATACCATATTTGGGCTTAATTTAAGACGGATCTTGCCGGGAACAGTATCCGTAATTTCTCAGATTTTACTTTGTTTGTTTCTGCCACCTATTTGCCCCAATCTGGTACTGCTTGTAGCATGAGTTATTCATTTTTTCACTGTTCGCACTGTAGACATTCTAATTAAAGTGATCAGCATTAAATCAAGTTGCCGCCTTGTTATTTCTCCCGCTCCCCAGAAAGACCATAATGTAAAAGCATGGTGATCCTTCTGTGTAATCATTCTATCCTGCCACACTGATTCCAGACCTGCTCTCTTATTTGTATATAGAGGTTGTGGGGAGGGCCAGTTCAGCATCACCACCCGCTCCTCTACTAGCGAGTCAGGCTCAGCGGGAGAGGGAGACTGGGAGCTGAAGTGCTCAGAGCAAGTGCAATTTTCAGTTCAAGAAAAAGCAAACGTATGAGGCTCCCGAGTGGCACAGGGGTCGAAGGCACTGCATCTCGGTGCTGGAGACGTCACTACAGACCCTGGTTTGATTCCAGAAATTAACATTTTATGCATCAGATGTAAAAATGTTTAAAAAAACACAGCCTTCAGAGAAAAGGTTTTTGAACATGCCTGAACCAAGGCGCATTTGGAGGAAGCAAGTATTGTAGACGAGGCTAAAGAGGACACCCAGGTTAACACTCAAAATTGAAAAATAAATTAAATTGACACTTAAGCCAGAGTCTTCAGAACAGCCTTAGGAGGCTAAATATCAGTCATGGCTTTGAGCAAGAGTTTGACTCTCAGGAGTTAGATGGACTTGACATGGGGAGAGTCACTGTGGGAGGTTTTGAAAACCATGGTAGGACTTTTTTTTCTTTCTTTACAAACTTGACCTGTGCTGTGAAGACAATCTGAATATGTGCTTCATATTACATAGGCAGAAGGCATATAATCTCATGTGCGTGTTCTGTTTGTAGCCTACATTGACCTATTTTATTTGAAGTTATATGCCGGCTATTGTGATATTTGTTCTACTGATACATTTACCTTCAATTACATGAAATTCGGGATTTGTAAGCTCCACAACACCCCTTTGCCTTGATGACAGCTTTGCACACTCTTGGCATTCTCTCTACCAGCTTCATCAGGTAGTCACCTGGAATACATTTCAATTAACAGGTGTGCCTTGATAAAAGTTAATTTGTGGAATGTCTTTCCTTAATGCGTTTGAGCCAATCAGTTGTGTCGTGACAAGGTAGGGGTGGTATACAGAAGATGGTATTTTACCAAATAGAGCCAAGTCCATATTATGGCAAGAACAGCTCAAATAAGCAAAGAGAAACGAGAGTCCATAATTTATTTTAAGACATGAAGGTCAGTCAATAGTCTCAAAAACCATCAAGCGCTATGATGAAATTGGCTCTCATGCGGACCGCCGCAGGAAAGAAGGACCAAGGTTACTTCTGCTGCTGGGGATATGTTTATTAGAGTTACCATTCTCTGAAATTGCAGCCCAAATAAATGCTTCAGATTTCAAGTAACAGACATCTCAACATCAACTGTTTCAGAGGAGACTGCGTGAATCAGGCCTTCATGGTCGAATTGCTGCGAAGAAACCACTAAGACACCAAATAAGAAGACTTGATTGGGCCAAGAAACATGAGCAATGGACATTAGGACAGTCAATCATCCGACATCAACCCAATTGAAGGTATGGGATGACTCCTTCAAGACTGTTGGAAAAGCATTCCAGGTGAAGTTGGTTAAGAGAATGCCAAGAGTGTTTAAAGCTGTCATCAAGGCAAAGGGTGGCTACTTTGAAGAATATAAAATACATTTTGATTTGTTTAATACTTTTTTTGGTTGACTCATGATTTCATATGTGTTATTTCATAGTTTGTCTTCACTATTAATCTACAATGTATACAAAATAGTAAAAATAAAGAACCCTTGAATGAGTAGGCATGTCAGCATAGAGATCCCAAACCTGATGTGCAGCTAATCATCTCCATGGTATTCGAGGGACTAAACAGATAATGAACCACTTAACATAATGGGAGACATATTGAGATTGGCCCCAGATGAATGGGTGTCTTCGGGTGTAACGTAATTGCTACACTAACAGGATCTAATACAAAGCTGGTGGACACTCAACACAGAAAAGAGAAAAGGCAGTTTTTGTTGCTGTTTGGCAAGTGCAATAGGGCCTGAGAATTGCTTCGTAGAGTTTTGCTTTCAAATCGTCATTTTGCGTGTTTTTTGCTCGGTGAGCAAAGTCGGTAGAGCCAAGAGAGAAACTAGGGAATATTCATGAGTCGATGCCATTAAAAGTTAATTTGGAGTATTTGTCTTTCGATGATGTAACCAAACATCATTAATCGAGCAGGTCCCAGTGCTGGGACGTTGGGATGGGCCAACATATGGCTGGCAGAAACTTAGAATGCCAGAACTATAAATCACCCATGACAATAGATAATGAATACAGCTCTATTGGATAGGATTAGTTTGTCCATCTCAACAACAGCACTCGCTGCCTCAGTCTGTGATGCTGGGAGGGGCAGGAGAGCCATGGTTCTGAATCTGATAGAGTAGCAGTATTATGTACAGTATGGTGATTCAGCCATTGGTGTTCTAATGTAAGTCAAGTGAAATCTTATTAGCTGTGTGTCTGATTATGGCGACCAGCAATGCAGTACTCAGATGAACGGCCAGAGCATGTGGTGGAATTGTCGTCTAAATGTCTGGATTATCCACCTGGACGCCAGCTACACAGCTTAAATCTGCAATATGTCGCTTTTTAGGCGACCTGTTAGAAATTCACATGGAAATGTTTGTTAAAGATCTGTCATTCTCATTGAACGCAAGTCTAAGAAGCGGTAGATCGGTTCCATGTGTGCTATTTCTATTCTTCCCGTTCTTAAGTTTAGTTTTTGCGTCTTATGCTTTCTGTTTTGTACACCTGCTTCAAACAGCTGAAAATACAATATTTTTGGATATTTCACAGTGGTATGGTACAATGATTCTCTAAAATATGGTTTTGCCATATGAACTTAAATTATGTTATTAGAATTTTAGCAGTCAGGAAATGGTGAAGCTATTTCTGCATAGGGCATATTTTTAATAGGAAGCATTTATCAAGGTTAGGACTAGTAAAGGTGTCCGCATACTAGGTTTGATTTCAAACTCCGCGAAGCGAAGTGAAAGTCTGTGCCTCACATACTCCCATAACAAGACTTTTGCTTGACAAATGAGAAGTGGCAATATTACTGTTTGTCCTTCTTGAGACACCATACAACAACTGCGCGTAATGAGACCGAGGCTTTCTACCAGACCACCCACTCAAAGTGCAATTATGAGCCCCTCCTTCATAGTAGAATCATACAACCAGAATCCAAAGATGGTGACATCTTGTGGAAGCCCTAGGAAGTGCATTCTCATCCATATCTAAGGTGGACATCCAATGGCACTGTTTTCTATATTTAGTTCTCACTTCCTGTTTGGATTTCTTCTCAGGTTTTTGTCTGCCATATGAGTTCTGTTAGACTCACAGACATAATTCAAACAGTTTTAGAAACGTCAGAGTGTTTTCTATCCACCAGTAATAATACTATTAATATATTCCCATCTGGGAAAGACTAGGAGGCCGTTTACTCTGGGCACGCCTTTCATCCAAAAGTGAAAATGCTGCCCCCTAACCTCAACAGGTTTGCTCAGCGTGTACCACACAACATCGCTGAACCTCTCACATTAAACAACCGTCTTTCCTGTAGTTTGTTGTTTTGCCAACATAGTAGTGTGCATACTAAACCATGTGGCACAGATGGGAGGTCACACACTACAACATTCTTCACATGGTCATGAAGATTCTCCATACCACACTGTCTCGCAAAAATGTGATTACTATATGTTTTTTTTATGTAGCTAGAACAAGCTGTGTCTCAAAGCAGCCTCAAATGTTTTCAGTCAGACATTCAGGCTTGTCATACAGAGTTGAAATAACTAACCAATACATTTTGAATTTAATAATATTGCTTGTGAACTTCATGTGTAACAATTTTACGCTTTGGTTAAAGGCAAGTCCAAACACATACTAGTAGTAGTCATCTCACCTGTTTGAGAGTCTACACATTCTGGGCGATCCAATACAACTTCATCTCACTGGCTTAATCTATGTCGAGCTCTCATTGGTTATTGCCGCTCTGTACCATCACTCATTCATATATCTTTATGTACATATTCTTTATCCCTTTACACTTGTGTGTATAAGGTAGTAGTTTTGGAATTGTTAGTTAGATTACTCGTTGGTTATTACTGCATTGTCGGAACTAGAAGCACAAGCACTTCGCTACACTCGCATTAACATCTGCTAACCATGTGTATGTGACAAATACGTTTGATTTGATTTGGTTTTGATCACCATTATGAAAACTTGTCATTACACATCTCCTACTACAAGAGCGTTGAAGATTTTGTGCCATTAAAATCAAACATGTTTGAAGATCTCGGGACGGTTCAAAGACGGGATCGATTGCCCCCCCCCCCCCCCCCATCTGACCGACTCACGTTTAAAGGCTGCACACCCCAAATAAACATGGGGAATTTCTCAGATTTCAAAAATCGGAGCCAAAATCATGTAGTGTATACCAGGCTTAAGTGTATTGTGTATGGCTCAATTTGTTGATGCTGTGATCACTCATCCTCTTTATAGGCCCAGTGAATAATATAGGCCCAGTGAATAATACTGTGAAAATTATGATGATGACTTTTATGCATGAAAAGGCCGTCTGAAATGTCATCCTGTTTTGGTGGGATGGAGTTTTGGCCTGCCTGGTGACAACACCAAACAGTAAATTAGTTAATAGACCAATAAGAAAGAGTTCCAAACCTCCCTGCCAATAATAGCTCATTTTCAGTTTCCCCCTCCCCACTCCCTAACAGTCGTAGCAAAATTATTGATTGAGAAATTGCTCTTTGCTAAGAAGCTATTTTTGTTTCTTTTTGACCATTTTAATTAAACAATCACAGTAAGGTACTCATATTGAGATCAAAAAGGCTGCATTGCACCTTTAATGCTGTGATTCACAGACACACGGTGACCACGATTTGAATGCTGCAACTGAGACTGAATGATGTTGAGGGACGCGCTGGGAGCTCAAGTATGACTGGACATGTGCTGAGACAGCAAGTATGATGTAAGAGATGCAGAAGCACACCAACACTTCATTTTATGTTTATTCTTTGGCCAACCACACCTTTAGCTACCCCTTATTCCACACTTTGCCTTTTTATGCTCCATGTCTCCATTTTATATCTATAAACCCACCCTGTCTTCACCACATTATCATGCTTCCTTCATTTATTCTTCTCCCAATTTGATAACATCTAGACTCAGTTAGACACTTAAGGGTTGTGATATACAGTTTTTTTCTATCTTTTTTCACCTCCAATGCTGTCCTCCTTCCCATTTTGGGGTTCAGACTGCATACAGTGGTAAATGTGCTGCTCACAATTGAAAGCAGCTACATGGACCTGTCAAATTGACAAGGGTGTTGATAACGCTGCATATACAGTGCATTCGGAAAGTATTCAGACCCCTTTTCCACATTCTTATATTACAGCCTTACTCAAATGAATTCATTTGTTTTTTTTCTCCCTCAATCTACACACAACCCCATAATGACGAAGCAAAAAGTTTATTTTTGTAAATTTAGTATAAATACTTAAATGAAATATCACATTTACATAAGTATTCAGTCCAGCACTTTGTTGAAGCACCTTTTGAAAGTGATTGCAGCCTTGAGTCTTCTTGGGTATCACGCTACAAGCTTGGCACACCTATATTTTGGGAGCTTCTCCCATTCTTCTCTGCAGATCCTCTGAAGCTATGCCAGGTGGATGGGGAGCGTTGCTGCACAGGTATTTTCAGGTCTCTCCAGAGATGTTAGATCGGGTTCAAATCCGGGCTCTGGCTGGGCCACACAAGGACATTCAGAGACTTGTCCCGAAGCCACTCCTGCGTTGTCTTGGCTGTGTGCTGAGGGTCGTTATCCTGTGGATGGTGAACCTTCGCCCCAGTCTGAGGTCCTGAGTGCTCTGGAGCATGTTTTTCACCAGATATCTCTGTACATGGCTCCGTTCATCTTTTCCTTGATCCTGGGTAGTCTCCCAGTCTCTGCCACTGAAAAACATCCCCACACCATGATGCTGCCCCCACCATGCTTCACCGTAGGGATGGTGTCAGGTTTCCTCCAGACGTGACGCTTGGCATTCAGGCTAAGGAGTTCAATCTTGGTTTCATCGGACCAAAGAATCTTGTTTCTCATGGTCAGAGTCCTTTAGGTGCGCCAAGCAGGCTGTAGTATGCCTTTTACTGAGGAGTGGCTTTCGTCTGGCCACTCAACCATAAAAGCCTGATTGGTGGAGTGCTGCAGAGATGGTTGTCCTTCGGGAAGGTTCTCCCATCTCCACATAGGAACTCTGGAGCTCAGTCAGAGTGATCATCGGGTTCTTGGTAAACTCCCTGACCACGGCCCTTCTCCCCTGATTGCTCAGTTTGGCCGTGCGGCCAGCTCTAGGAAGAGTATCATTGGGGCAAAAATTCTTCCATGTAAGAATGGAGGCCATTAGGTTCTTGGGGACCTTCAATGCTGCAGAAATATTTTGATACAATTCCCAAGATCTGTGCCTCGACACAATCCAGTCTCAGAGCTCTACAAGCTCTATGGACAATTCCTTTGACCTCATCCCTTGGTTTTTTGCTCTGACATGCACTGCCAATGTTGACAGGTGTGTGCCTTAACAAATCATTTCCAATCAATTGAATTTACCATAGGTGGACTGCAATCAAGTTGAGATGTTTCTACAAGGATGATCAATGGAAACAGGATACACTTGAGCTCAATTTTGAGTCTCATAACAAAGGGTCTGAATACTTATGTAAATTAGGTATTTCTGTTTTAAATTTCTAATACATTTAAAAATGTTTAAAGACCTGTTTTTGCTTAGTCATTGAGGTATTGTGTAAATTGCGGGGGAGGGGGGGGGGGGATCAATTTTAGAATAATGCTGTAACGTAAGAAATCGTGAAAAAAAGTGAAGTGGTCCGAATACACAAGAATGTGTGACACAGAATTCTAAAGTTTTATTAGAGTTCCTTTATGTCACTACATGTTAACATCTTTGTTACGGAAGCATTATTTCAGAGATACTTGTTGTCATGTTAATAAAACTGAAAAAACAACGCAATTTAAAATGTTATATTAATATTTAATATATTCATTATTTTATTATTTTTGCTTCATACTTTAAGTCGTTCCTACTTGTCCCTTTGTTGCACCTGGGAAGTGCTTCATGACAGCGTCTGTGGGGGGAAGGCAACA
The DNA here is from genome assembly GCF_013265735.2 of Oncorhynchus mykiss. NCBI lineage: Eukaryota > Metazoa > Chordata > Actinopteri > Salmoniformes > Salmonidae > Oncorhynchus > Oncorhynchus mykiss. The sequence goes on from NC_048572.1 coordinate 38,682,495, forward strand.
CAGATGATAAAGAGCAGTTAGGGGTCATATACATTCAAAAAAAATGTTAAGTAAAAAATTTTTGTTGAAAGCTTATCCGATTCGGTTTAATGATAAGAAATATTTTTTAACCATCCAAAAACGCCTTTGCCACTGCTGTAGAACAGTGGGCCTGGTTGTATGGCCACCCTCCAGATGTTCTTTAGGACTAAAGTTCGAGCCTGGGTGAAATTCCATCTGCAAGACATCAATTAATTATTAATGCTGTAGAAGACTAGAAAGTACTGGAAGTACAGAAACACATATCCTCTGTATTTAAGTCATACTAGCATTGACTTGTATTTTGCATTCTCAGTATTTTCTTAACCTCATGTACTATTCTTCAATAAAAATGCTTTAAAACATCTAAATGAACCGTAAACCAGCACAGCCATCTCAATGAGCCAGCTAACATTAGCCGCTAAGCTAATAGCAACCCTAAAGGCTTGACAGGCGCAGTTAGCATAGTGTTAGCGTATACAGTTTAAATACTACTCTGTAAATTATAACACTTGGGTGGGGAGATATCAGGGACTGGACCATATAAACAGAGTAGAAAATAACACTACATTGGAGCTACAAATCAATAAATACAAACCTGAATATATACAGTACCAGTCAAAAGTTTGAACATATCTGATCATTCGTTGTTTTCATTTTTTTTTTACGTTATTATTCTACAGTGTAGACAAACTAGGAAATGATACATATGGAATCATGTAGTAACCAAAAAAAGTGTTAAAATGTAAATATTTTATATTTGGGATTCTTCAAAGTAGCCACCCTTTGCTTTGACAGCTTTGCACACTCTTGGCATTCTCTCCACCAGCTTCATGATGTAGTCACCTGGAATGCATTTCAATTAACAGGTGTGCCTTAAGTTAATTGGTAAAATTATCCTTCTTAATGCGTTTGAGCCAATCAGTTGTTGTGACAAGGTAGGGTGGGTATACAGAAGATAGCTCGATTTGGTAAAAGACCAAGTCGATATAATGGCAAGACCAGCTCAAATAAGCAAAGAAAAATGACAGTCCCATCATTACTTTAAGACATGAAGGTCAGTCTATCTGGAAGTTTCTTCAAGTGCAGTCGAGAAAACCATCAAGCGCAGCCAACGAGTGCGCTGAAAGTTCAGGGAGTGAGTGTTTTCATAAATAAACACAACAAAACAAGAAACATAAACAATGTGCAGACATGACACTGGAACAGAAACAGTTACGCCTGGGGAAGGATCCAAAGTGAGTGACATCCAAATGTAATATTTTGTTTCCAACGGCCGTGTCTCTGTGAGACGCAGAGCAGGTGAATGGATGATCTCCTCATGTGTGGTTCCCACATTGAGGAGGTGGTGTACGGGTGCTTTGCTGGTGACACTGTTGGTGATTTATTTAGAATTCAAGGCACACTTAACCAGCATAGCTACCACAGCATTCTGCAGCGATACGCCATCCCATCTAGTTTGTGCTCAGTGGGACTATCATTTGATTTTCAACAGAACAATGACCCAAATCTGTTAGCTGTGTAAGTAGAAGAGTGATGGAGTGCTGCATCAGATGACCTGGCCTCCACAATCACCCAACCTCAACCCAATTGAGATGGTTTGGTATGAGTTGGACCGCAGAGGGAAGGAAAAGGAGCCAACAAGTGCTCAGCATATGTGGGAGCTCCTTCAAGACTGTTGGAAAAGAGAGAATGGCAAGAGTTTGCAAAGCTGTCATCAAGGCAAAGGGTAGTAACTTTGAAGAATCTCAAATATAAATTATTGATTTGTTTAACACTTTTGGTTACTACATGATTCCATTTGTGTTATTTCATAGTTGTTATGTCTTCATTATTATTCTACAATGTAAAAAATAAAGAAAAACCCTTGAATGAGTAGGTGTGTCAGAACTTCTGACTGGTACTGTGTATATTTCTTTTTTTGTGTTATTCCATGGGCTATTATTGCTTAGCCGCAAACCCAGGCATCTACGTCAAGATCGTTAACAGTTTTCAAACGATCAATTTACACATTTCAACTTTACAGTTTCAACATTAAAAGGTAAGTATTACTCAGAGCCATTTTGACTAACATTTTAGACAGGAGGAGAAACCAAAGATTTGTATAACTAACCCAATGGTAGCAAATTATTCATAGTGGGCAGAACAAGCAAGGAGGTAGGCTAGTGAGATCCTATTGGCGCGGTGTAGCATTTATTTGCATATTTCCATTAGGGAACGCCTACTCTGTGAAGTGCGCGTGTGCAACAACTCAATTCGTCATTGCACTCCTAATGAACTATGTATAAGGTAATGTCTACAAAATGAAGTCCACTGTTTGTTACAGATTCTCGTTTGGGAAACAGAAAACTGTTTAATCAATAATAAAATCAACATACTGTCAGCCATCTTGCTCCATCTTCTCCCACTTGCAGGCCACTGGGCTTCCTCTCATCACCATATTTGGTAGCGATTGGAATTGCCAAGCGGCTGCTTCACATTTATACATCCCGTGAAATATACTTACGACAATAAACATTCATACTAAGGTTTCTGTGTGTTGTCAAAACAAATGATGAACCTAGAATTGTCTACACCATCTCAATCTAATCTCAAAATGAGATGACAAGTATCATCAAAAGTAGATATAAGATACAACAAAGTAGTCATAAGGTTGTCTAACACTAAATGCAATTAGAAAATAATTAATTCCTATTTGTGAGATTGATGTACTGTTTAAATATATGCCATGGGGATAAACAAGTTTCTGGAATACATTTTAAAGCAACACATGCATTGAAAAATGTATATATATATATTGTATGGTGTTGTGAGATGTATATGTTATAAGAATATATTATAAAATATTTCAATGTGTGTCATGTTTTATATACATGATCATATATTTGATCATATATTTGAAAATATATGTCACGTTCTTTGATATACTGTATAAGACCATACATGGCCATATATTACTTTTCCATATGTGTACTGTGTGTGAAGTTTAAAATGCATTCTGTCATTACTAAATGTTTAATGTGATATATTTTAACAATACTCATTTTTAACATACACAAAACATTTTAATCAACAAAATATTTAATCTGTCGTCTTCCTCAAATAAAGGGGATGATGATGCAACCTTTGCAGGAGGGGAGAAGTCTGATTTCATTGGTCCTCAACTCGTGGCTCAGTCATTTCATTCAGGATAAGTGGAGTTAGCCATGAGTTAGTTCTGAAGGATTCATTGCCATAGAAATGTACCTAGCTAAAAGCTGAGACACTTTTGTATGACCAGTTATCTTGAGTTGACTCAGATCTCGCTAACTGCTCAAACCTGCGTAAGATACCTCTGGTAAAATAAGGGTATGTTGCTAATATCTTCTACAGTTGAAGTCGGAAGTTTACATACACCTTACCCAACTACATTTAAACTCAGATTTTCACAATTCCTGACATTTAATCCTAGTAAGCATTCCCTGTCTTAGGTCAGTTAGGATCACCACTTTATTTTAAGAATGTGAAATAATAATAATCGTAGAGTGATTTATTTCTTTCATCACATTCCCAGTGGGTCAGAAGATTACATACTAATTGAGTGTATTTGGTAGCATTGCCATTAAATTGTTTAACTTGGGTCAAACATTTCAGGTAGCCTTCCACAATAAGTTGGGCGAATTTTGGCCAATTCCTCCTTACAGAGCTGGTGTAACGGAGTCAGGTTTGTAGGCCTCCTTGCTCGCACACACTTTTTCAGTTCTGCCCACACATTTTCTACAGGTTTGAGGTCAGGGCTTTGTGATGGCCACTCCAATACCTTGACTTTGTTGTCCATTTTGCCACAACTTTGGATGTATGCTTGGGGTCATTGTCCATTTGGAAGACCCATTTGCGATCAAGCTGTAACTTCCTGACTTATGTCTTGATGTTTCTTTAATATATCCACATTTTCCTACCTCATGATGCCATCTATTTTGTTAAGTGCACCAGTCCCTCCTGCAGCAAAGCACACCCACAACACGATGCTGCCTCCTCCGTGCTTCACGGTTGGGATGGTGTTCTTCGGCTTGCAAGCCTCCCCCATTTTCCTCGAAACAAAACGATGGTCATGATGGCCAATAAATTCGATTTTGGTTTCATCAGACCAGAGGACATTTCTCCAAAAAGTACGATCTTTGTCCCCATGTGCAGTTGCAAACCGTAGTCTCGCTTTTTTCTGGCAGTTTTGAAGCGGCCTTTCAGGTTATGTCGATATAGGACTCATAGATACTTTTGTCCCGTTTCCTACAGCATCTTCACAAGGTCCTTTGCTGTTGTTCTGGGATTGATTTGCATTTTTCGCACAAAAGTACGTTCATCTCTAGGAAACAGTACGTGACATGGATATTCAGCTAGCGGGATACACGCTGCACCGCCAAGATAGAACAGCACACAACGGTAAGATGTGTGGGGGGGGGGGGGGGGGGGGGTGGTCTGTGCATATTTGTAAACAACAACTGGTGCACAAAATCTAAGGAAGTCTTGAGTATATTTTGCTAAATTGCAGGCCACAATACTTGCCGAGAGAGTTTTCAGCTATACTTTTCCTGGCTGTTAATTTACCACCACAGACAGATTCTAGCACTAAGACCGCACTCAATCTGCTGTATAAGGAAACAGGCAGCGCTCCTGGTGGCCGGAGACTTTAATGCAGGGAATCTTAAATCAGTTCTACCTAATTTCTATCAACATGTTAAATGTGAAACAAGAGGGAAAATAAATCTATATCAACTGTACTCCACACACAGAGACGCGTACAATGCTCTCCCTCGTCTTCCATTTGGTAAATCCAACCACAAATCTATCCTCCTGATTCCTGGTTACAACCAAAAATTAAAGCAGGAAGCACAAGTGACTCGGTCTATAAAAAAGTGGTCAGATGAAGCAGATGCTAAACTACAGGACTGTTTTGCTATCACAGACAGGAACATGTTCTGGGATTCTTCCGATGGCATTGAGGAGTACACCACATCAGTCACTGGCTTTATCAATAAGTGCATCGAGGACGTCGTCCCCACAGTACATACCCCAAACAGAAGCCATGGATTACAGGCAACATTCGCACTGAGCTAAAGGGTAGAGCTGCCGCTTTCAAGGTGCGGGACTCTAACACGGAAGCTAACAAGAAATCCTGCTATGCCCTGAGACGAACCATCAAACAAGACCTTTAAACAGGTCAACATACACAAGGCTGCAGGGCCAGATGGTTTACCAGGACGTGTGCTCCGGGCATGTGCTGACCAACTGGCAGGTGTCTTCACTGACATTTTCAACATGTCCCTGATTGAGTCTGTAATACCAACATGTTTCAAGCAGACCACCATAGTCCCTATGTCCAAGAACACAAAAGGCAACCTGCCTAAATGACTTCAGACCCGTAGCACTCAGGTCCGTAGCAATGAAGTGCTTTGAAAGGTTGGTAATGGCTCACATCAACACCATTATCCCAAAAGCCCTAGACCCACTCCAATTTTCATACCGCCCAAACAGATCTACAGATTATGCAATCTCTATAGCACTCCACACTGCCCTTTCCCCCCTGGACAAAATTAACACTTATGTGAGAATGCTATTCATTGACTACAGCTCAGCTTTCAACACCATTGTGACCTCAAAGCTCATCACTAAGCTAAGGATCCTGGGACTAAACACCTCCCTCTGGATCCTGGACTTCCTGACAGGCCGCCCCCAGGTGATGAGGGTAGGTAGCAACACATCTGCCACGCTGATCCTCAACACTGGAGCTCCCCAGGGGTGCATGCTCGGTCCCCTCCTGTACTCCCTGTTCACCCACTACTGCATGGCCAGGCATGACTCCAACACCATTATTAAGTTTGCAGACGACACAACAGTAAGCCTGATCACCGACAATGATGAGACAGCCTATAGAAAGGAAGTCAGAGACCTGGCCGTGTGGTGCCAGAATAACAACCTATCCCTCAACGTATCCAAGACTAAGGAGATGATTGTGGACTACAGGAAAAGGAAGACCGAGCACGCCCCCATTCTCATCGACAGGGCTGTAGTGGAGCATATTGAGAGATTCAAGTACCTTGCTGTCCACATCAACAGCAAACTAGAATGGTCCAAACACACCAAGACAGTCGTGAAGAGGGCATGACAAAGCTTATTCCCCTCAGGAAACTTCAAAGATTTGGCATGAGTTCTGAGATCCTCAAAAGTTTCTACAGCTGCAACATCGAGAGCATCCTGACTGGTTGCATCACTGACTGGTACGGCAATTGCTCGGCCTCTGACCGCAAGGCACTACAAAGGGTAGTACGTATGGCCCAATACATCACTGGGGCTAAGCTGCCTGCCATCCAAGACCTCTACACCAGGCTCTGTCAGAGGAAGGCCCTAAAAATTGTTATAGACTGTTCTCTCTACTACTGCATGGCAAGCGGTACCGGAGTGTCAACTCTAGGACAAAAAGGCTTCATAACAGTTTTTACCCCCAAGCCATAAGACTCCTGAACAGGTAATCAATGGCTACTCGGACTATTTGCATTGTGTGCCACCCCCCAACCCCTCTTTTTACACTGCTGCTACTCTCTGTTTATCATATATGCATAGACACTTTAACTATACATTCATGTACATACTACCTCAATTGGGCTGACCAACCAGTGCTCCCGCACATTGGCTAACCGGGCTATCTGCATTGTGTCCCGTCACGCGCCAACCCCTCTTTTACGCTACTGCTACTCTCTGTTCATATATGCATTGTCACTTTAACCATATCTACATGGACATACTACCCCAATCAGCCTGACTCATTGGTGTCTGTATGTAGCGTTGCAACTGTGTATAGCCTGTCTTTTTACTGTTGTTTTATTTCTTTACCTACCTCTTGTTCACTGAATACCTGGTGGCAAATGGGTCTTCCAAATGGACAATGACCCCAAGCACACTTCCAAAGTTGTGGCAAAATGGCTTAAGGACAACAAAGTCAAGCTATTGGAGTGGCCATAACCAAAGCCCTGACCTCAATCCTATAGAAAATGTGTGTGAGCAAGGAGGCCTACAAACCTGACACTGTTACACCAGCTCTGTCAGGAGGAATGGGCCAAAATTCACCCAACTTATTGTGGGAAGCTTGTGGAAGGCTACCCGGAACGTTTGACCCAAGTTAAACAATTGAAAGGCAATGCTACCAAATTGAGTGTATGTAAACTTCTGACCCACTGGGAATGTGATGAATGAAAAAAAAGCTGAAATAAATAATTCTCTCTACTATTATTCCTATTTCACATTCTTAAAATAAAGTAGTGATCCTAACTGACTTAAGATGGGGAATTCTTACTAGGATTAAATGTCAGGAATTGTGAAAAACTGAGCTAAGGTGTATGTAAAGTTCAGACTTCAATTGTAGGATAGATAATAGACAGTAGCAGGAGCGTATGTGATGAGTGTGGAAGTGTGTGTTTGGCGAATATGTGCTTATGTGTACTTGTTGTTTGTGTGTGTGTTTTGGAGTGTCAGTATAATTATGTGAGAGTGTGTGGGTAGAGTCCAGTGTGTGTGCATAAAGAGTGCAAAAAGGGTCAATGCAGATAGTTCACCAAATAGCTACCCAGACTATCTTGTGTTTTTAAAATGGTAACAATATCCTCTCTGACAGGGTTAGATATGTCTGTGTTGTTTCTTTATAAAAGCCTGCCTGTCAATCTTTAGTACCCGAAAATAATTGCACCCAACTGAAGATCCCTGACAACAACTTTAAGAAAGTAGATGTTTACTTCAGCCAGGAATGACTATTCTGATCTGAAGACAAGTTTTAGAAGACCCTTTAGCATCAAGCTCAAAGTTCTCTCGGAACACTGCCTGTCCAAAATAATCTCTCTTCCATACTACCAATAGGAACCTAGATTTGCACCAGTCCAAAGTTTGTTTTCAGAGAATAAAAAACAAAGCTGAACCATTCAATTGCCTTTATTCTTACCTCCATTTGTATTTATTATGGACCCCATTAGCTGCTGCCAAGACAGCAGCTACTCTTCCTGGGGTCTGGCAAAATTGAGGCAGTTATACAATTTTAAAAACATTACAATACATTCACTACATAATTCACAACACACTAAGTGTGTGCCCTCAGGCCCATACTCCACTACAACATTATCTACATGTTATGTGTTTGTATGCATGTGTATTTGCTTTTTAAATCTGATTCTACAGCTTGCATCAGTTACCTGATGTGGAACAGAGTTCCGTGTAGTCATGGCTCTATGTAGTACTGTGCGACTCCCATAGTTTGTTCTGGAATTGGGGACTGTGAAGAGACCTATGGTGGCATTTGAGGTCTCATTCCTTCTCTTAACCTTAATATACCATTTTAAAATGATGTAGTTGATATATTCCCAACTGAAGAACTGAGAAATTTGCCCAGTGCAAATGCGTAGTAAATCTGGCTCTTATAGTTTGAACATTGATCTCTGTGAGGACTCTGAGGCGCCCGGTGAGTGGGAATGACTATAAAGGCCAGTAAACAATTCAGCCCTCCCACATGCCTGTCAATGTGGGACTCACTCACTCTAATAGCCATCTCCCTTCCAGCATTGAGGAATGATCTGGCTGGTTCAGTGCCTGCTCTGACCTGCCTTCTCTGCTCGCCCATGGCCCTTCTTCCTCCTCCTCCAATCTAACGCCCCGACCCTCAGGAAAGAAGGGTTTGAGGAAATGTCTATGTGTGTGATTGTGTCATGACATGGCCCTTTTTGGGTATAGATTGTGGCTTCCCCCACTCTCACTCTCTCCTACAACCAGGTTCTGTTAAATCAGGTCGTAAAGTCCTGGCGGAGACTCTCTCCCCTTGGCCATGCAGTATGGAGAGAGAGAGTTTCACAGTAGAACAAAGGGACTCCCGCCAAATTCTACTACATCCCAGAATTTGAGAATTGATCAATATCCATATTTTGGAGAATGTGTAAACGGTTGGTGGAGAAGCCAGCTACGACACAGTCCAGTTTGTTTCATGTTTGTGACCTCATGAAAGACAGTATATAGCCACATTACCCTAACTCTGTTTAACCTCTCTGGGATATGTGGGACAGTAGCATCCAACTTGGCCAAAAGCCAGAGAAAATGCAGAGAGCCAAATTCAAATAAATTCCTATAAAAATCAAACTTTCATGAAATCACACATGTAAGATACCAAATTAAAGTTACACGTGTTGTGAATCCAGCCAACATGTCAGATTTCAAAAAGGCTTTTTGTGGAAAGCAAACAATGCTATTATCTGAGGATATCACCTCCATAAACAAAAGAGAGAAAACATATTTCAACCCTGCAGGCACAACCCAAAACGCAGAAATAAAAATATAAATCATGCCTTACCGTTGACGAGCTTCTTCTTTTGGCACTCCAATATGTCCCATAAACCTCACAAATGGTCCTTTTGTTCGATTAATTCCATCCATATATATCCAAAATCTCCATTTATTTGGCGCATTTGATCCAGAAAAACACCGGTTCCAACTTGCGCAACGTGACTACAAAATATCTCAAAAGTTACCTGTAAACTTTGCCAAAACATTTCAAATTACTTTTGTAATACAACTTTAGGTATTTTTTTTAAGTAAATAATTGATCAAATTGAAGACGGGATGATCTGTGTTCAATACAGGAAGAAAACAAACTGAAGCATGCTTTCTGGTCATGAGCCTCTTTCAAACAGTACACATGAAGTGACCCTTGTTCAAGATGGCAGTACTTCTTCATTACACAAAGGAATAACCTCAACCAATTTCGAAAGACTGGTGACATCCAGTGGAAGCGGTAGGAACTGCAAGCAATTCCCTTAGAAATCTGGTTTCCCAATGAAACCCCATTGAAAAGAGAGTGACCTCATACAAAAAAAATTGAATGGTTTGTCCTCTGTGTTTCGCCTGCTACATAAGTTCTGTTATACTCACAGACATGATTCAAACAGTTTTAGAAACTTCAGATTGTTTACTATCCAAATCTTATCATCTTGAGATGAGTTGCAGGCAGTTGAATGTGGGCATGCTTTTCATCCAAAATTCCAAATGCTGCCCCCTATCCTAGAGAAATTAAACAGGTTCCTCAGTTATGAGGCTTGCATCTAATTATTGTATGAAATGAATGAGTAAAGATATTTGTGAAGAGAAACTATTTGTGAATTGATGCAATTCCCTTTAAAGTTTAACTAAGTCATTGGCCCACCCCTGTGAGCGCAGACATGATCTGGCATCATGGAACCGCCTTTTCTATTGATACGAATAAAACCCATTCCTGAGGAAATCCTCTTAAGACCACGCATACCTTGGTGTAAGCTGGGGTGGCACAGGTTGGAGTACCAAGACTAAGCAAACCCACAGCGTGAGCTGTGATAGCGAACAGTTATTGAATTCCTAACCATACCATGTGGAGCATTTGCTACACGGCTGGAAATGATTCAACTCTGAGATTATCGATCGTTACAGAATAATAGCAAATCTTAGATACTAATTACTAGTCTGCAGCTAGAAATTCTATAAACCTGGGATGAGAATACCGACAACCGCCGAAACATCTATTCTATGAGAACATTTCTGAATGGTACTCTGAAGTATGCATTCTAACCACGAAAGACTTTGATCTTCAGAGAGAGAGAGAGAGAGAGACTCGGATGAACTCTCCAGCAGACGGACCAGATCCCAACGACAATAGGAATAGCATTTCAATTAATATAATTATTAACTGTGTAGTGTTCCCTTTTTTCTTTTCAGCTCCTTTCTCAGTCCACACCAACTTCCCTTAGTCCACTTAGCATTCATATCAGCTTAGCCCACTAGGGAATCTTCCCTATCCTTGTTAGTAACCAATATCTACTGTTTGTTTGTTTATACATTTTTGTGATTATTTAGTTAAATGATTAATTAAGTCAATTGGTGTATGGATGATTCATAGTTCAGGCTGGGTTTGTGCAGACCAACAATTTATGATGTTTGGAATGAGACTGACATGTGGTAAAGAATAATTCATTAATAGAAAACTAATTGATCAGATATTAAAATGTCTGAGTTATATTCGGAAAAGTATAACTTTGTATGCTGAATGATATTCCGTGGTGCCCCGACTCCCTAGTTAATGAAATTTACATGATAAGTTTAGTCACATTATAAAAATTACAGAGAATATATTTGATAAAATAAGTCTTCACTTTTATGATGCCAAAGATATGACAATTGTGTGTGCAGCTTGGTCTCAAAGCCTGGACAAAATATAGTAAATGTAAATTGGAGACACTCAAATTAGTATGACATGTTATGACATGTATGACATTAGTATGTTATGACATGTATGACATGTATGACATTAGTATGACATGTTACGTTATTGTTAACCATCTAACCTAACTCCTAAACTTAACCCTAACCACCTAGCCAAGCTAATGTTAGCCAGCTAGCTAGAATTCGTAACATAAACCACATTTTGCAAATTCAGAATATATGGAATGTTCGACAAATTTGTAACAAAAAGGTTTGGACTATATTATTTGTACTATTTTCTACATTGTAGAATAATAGTGAAGACATCAAAACTATAAAATAGCACATATGGAATCATGTAGTAACCAAATAAATCCAGTAGTAGCCACCCTTTGCCTTAATGACAACCTTGCACACTCTTGGCATTCTCTCAACCAGCTTCACCTGGGATGTTTTTCCAACAGTCTTGAAGGAGTTCCCACATATGCTGAGCACTTGTTGGCTGCTTTTCCATCACTCTGCGGTCCAACTCATCCCAAACCATCTCAATTGGGTTGAGGTCGGGTGATTGTGGAGACCAGGTCATCTGATGCAGCAATTCATCACTCTCCTTCTCGGTAAAATAGCCCTTACACAGCCTGGAGGTGTGATGGGTCATTGTCCCGTTGAAAAACAAATGATAGTCCCACTGAGTGCAAACCAGATGGAATGGCGAATCACTGCAGAATGCTGTTGTAGCCATGCTGTTTAAGTGCGCCTTGAATTCTAAATAAATCACCGACAGTGTCACCAGCAAAGCGCCCCCACACCATCACACCTCCTTCTCCATGCTTCATGGTTGGAACCACACATGCAGAGATCATCCGTATCTCACAAAGACACAGTGGTTGGAACCAAAAATCTAAAATTAGGACTCATCAGACCAAAGGACAGATTTCCACCAGTCTAATGTCCAATACTCGTGTTTCTTGCCCCAAGCAAGTCTCTTCTTATTATTGGTATCCTTTAATAGTGGTTTCTTTGCAGCAGTTTGACCATGAAGGCCTGATTAAGGCCGTCTCCTCTGAACAGTTGATGTTGAGATGTGTCTTTTACTTGAAATCTGAGGTGCAGTTAATTGCCAAAATCTGAGGTGCAGTTAACTCTAATGAACATATCCTCTACAGCAGAGGTAACTCTGGGTCTTCCTTTCCTGTGGCGGTCCTCATGAGATCCAATTTCATAATAGCGCTTGATGATTTTTGCGACTGCACTTGAAGAAACTTTCAAAGTTCTTGACATTTTCCAGATTGACTAACCTTCATGTCTTAAAGTAATGATGGACTGTCATTTCTATTTGTTTATTTGAGCTGTTCTCTCCATAATATGGACTTGGTATTTTACCATATAGGGCTATCTTCTGTATACCACCCCTACCATTGTAATGGGTGTGTGTTGGTGGCAGGGAAGCCAGGAGTAGGAGAACAAACTTGGTAAAAACGGAGATGTTTAATAAATGCTAATAAAACTCCAAAAACCAAAATGCACAAAATGGGTACAAAACACGTCGCACACCAACATAATACATGCACGTCACATACAATCAAACAATCTCCGACAAGGATATGAGGGGAAACAGAGGGTTGAATACACAACATGTAATTGATGGGATTGGAACCAGGTGTGAAGGAAGACAAGACAAAACCAATGGAAAATGAAAAATGTATCAGTGATGGCTAGAAGGCTGGTGACGTCGACCGCCGAACACCGCCCGACCAAGGAGAGGGACCGACTTCGGTAGAAGTCGTGACAGTACCCCCCCCCCCCCCACCCCGACCGCGGCTCCAGCCGAGGGGGAGGTGCAGGGCGATCCGGATGGAGACGGTGGAAATCTCGCAGCATGGAAGGATCCAACACGTCCTCCACCGGAACCCAGCATCTCTCCTCCGTACCAAACACCCCCCAGTCCACGAGGTACTGAAGGCCCCTCGCCCAACGTCTCAAATCCAGCATGGAATGAACGGAGTACGCCGGGGCCCCCTCAATGTCCAGAGGGGGTGGAGGAACCTCCCGCACCTCAGACTCCTGGAGTGGGCCAACCACCACCGGCCTGAGGAGAGACGCATGGAACGAGGTGTTAATGTGGTAAATGGGGGGAAGCTGTAACCTGTAACATACCTCGATAGGGGGCAGCATTTGGAATTTTGGATGAAAAGCATGGCCAAATTCAACTGTCTGCTACTCATCCCTAGAAGATAAGATATGCATATTATTAGTAGATTTGGATAGAAACACTCAGAAGTTTCTAAAACTGTTTGAATCATGTCTGAGTTTAACAGAACTTATGCAGCAGGCGAAACCCCGGGGACAAACCATTCTGTTTTTCTTCATTGGTAATCCATATTTTCTAAGGGAGTTACTTGCAGTTCCTACCGCTTCCACTGGATGTCACCAGTCTTTAGAAATTGGTTGAGGTTATTCCTTTGTGTAATGAAGAAGTACGGCCATCTTGAACGAGGGTCACTTCGTGTGTACTGTTTGATAGAGGCGCATGACCAGAAAGATTGCGTCAGTTTGTTGTCTTCCTGCATTGAACACAGATCAACCCGTCTTCAATTTTATTGATTATTAACTTTAAAAAATACCGAAAGTTGTATTACAAAAGTAGTTTGAAATGTTTTGGCAAAGTTTACAGGTAACTTTTGAGATATTTTCTAGTCACATTGCGTAAGTTGGAACCTGTGTTTTTCCGGATCAAACGCGCCAAATAAATGGATAATCGAACAAAAGGACCATTTGTGGTGTTTATGGGACATATTGGAGTGCCAACAGAAGAAGCTCGCCAAAGGTAAGGCATGATTTATATTTTTATTTCTGCGTTTTGTGTCGCGCCTGCAGGGTTGAAATATGTTTTCTCTCTTTTGTTTACGGAGGTGCTATCCTTAGATAATAGCATCGTTTGCTTTCTCCGGGAAAACTTTTTGAAATCTGACATGTTGGCTGGATTCACAACATGTGTGATTTAATGAAAGTTAGATTTTAACAGGAATTTATTTGAATTCGGCGCTCTGCTACCGTCCCACATATCCCAGAGAGGTTAAATGGCCCCACAAACCGCAGATCCAGCTTCTGACAGGGCAGCCGGAGGGGCAGGTTTCGGGTCGAGAGCCGGGGCCTCACTGCGGTGACGCTCTGCGCCAACTTCCTGGTGCAGTACGTCGTGCTGAAGGTGGACATGGGCGGCGTCCAATGTTTCTTCCGCTCGCCGAAACCAGTCATCCATTGCAGGAGCCTCGGTCTGACTCTGATGCCAAGGAGCCAGAACCGGCTGATACCCCAATACACACTGGAAGGGAGAAACGTTAGTGGAGGAGTGGCAGAGAGAGTTCTGGGCCATCTCTGCCCAGGGCACGAACGCCGTCCACTCCCACGGCCAGTCCTGGCAATAAGACCTCAGAAACCTACCCACATCCTGGTTAACTCTCTCCACCTGCCCATGGAGGCTGACCGAGACCCCCAGACGTTCCATGAACGCCTTCCAGACCCTTGACGTGAACTGGGGACCCCGATCAGACACTATATCTTCAGGCACCCCGTAGTGCCTTTAAAACGTGTGACAACAGGGCCTCCGCAGTTTGTAGGGCCGTAGGGAGACCGGGCAAAGGGAGGAGACGACAGGACTTAGAAAAACGATCCACAACAACCAGGATCGTGGTGTTACCCGGCAAAGGTGGAAGATCGGTTTGGAAATCCACCGACAAGTGTGACCACGGCCATTGTGGAACGGGTTAGGGTTATAACTTACCAATGGGCAGGTGTCTAGGAGGCTTGCACTGGGCGCACACCGAGCAGGAGGAAACATAAACCCTCACGTCCTTCCCACTAAGACAGCTCACCGTCTGATCGATAACAGGATGACCAGAGGAGGGTGACGTGTGGGCCCAATAGATCAGCCGGTCGCAGCCAGCAGACAGAACAAACAGCTGGACATTGAGGGGGAGCGGGCTCTGCACGTGACGCCTGCTCAATGTCCGTGTCCAGCTCCCACACTACAGGCACCACCAAACAAGAGGCGGGGAGTATGGGAGTGGGATCCATGGGCCACTCCTCTGTGTCATACAGCCAGGACAATGCGTCTGCCTTCACGTTCTGGGAGCCTGGTATGTAAGAAAGCCAATTTCAAGCCAATTTCTCCACGCCTTCAGATGACAGCCAACAACTCCCGGTCCCCCACAACATAGTTTCGCAACACCTGGCTGAGCTTCTTCGAGAAGATGGCACAAGGGCGGAGCTTCCATCTCCACCCCTGACACTCTCCATCTCCACCTCTGACATGGAAATGCGATACCCTAGGAATGAGACGGACTGTTGGAAGAACAGGCATTGACGTACATGTCATGCTCCAACAGGCGACTTTGCGCACCAGGAACACATGCTCGGCGCGTGTAGCGGAGTATATAAAAATGTAATCAATATACACCACTACACCCAGCCCGTGCAGGTCCCTGAATCTCATCTACAAAAGCTTGGAAGACTGATTGCGCATTCACCAACCCATACGGCATGATGAGGTACTCATATTGCCCTGAGGTGGTACTGAAAGTCGTCTTCCACTCCTCTCCCTCTCGGATACGCACCAGATTGTAAGCGCTCCTGAGATCTAGTTTGGTGAAGAAGCTAACCCCGTGCATTGACTCTGTCGCTGTGCCTATGAGTGGTAGCGGGTAACTATACCTCACAGTGATCTGATTTAGACCCCGGTAGTCAATACACGGACACAGACCTCCCTCCTTCTTCTTCACAAAAAATAAACTTGAGGAGACGGGTGAAGTGGAGGACAGAATGTCGATGAGGTGGTAATTGAGAGCCAAATCGGCACATTCAGGGGGAATGAGCATGGTGGAGACCTGGTCTGGACTCTACACCATAGTATAACCAACGGACACCCCTAAACACCTAACTGAGCACTCTCGCGACCACCCCATGAGAGTCCTCTGTGTCCAAGAAACATTTGGGTTATGACAAGCTAACCAGGGTAGGCCCAGCACCACGGGAAACGCAGGAGAGTCAATAACGAAAATACTAGTTTTCACCGTGTGACCCCCCCTGCGTCACCATGCCCAAAGGAGAGGTGACCTCCCTAATTAACCCTGACCCTAATGGTCGACTATCTAAGGCGTGAACGGGGAAGGGCACATCAACGGGAACAATGGGGGTCCCTGAACTATAGCTAACGCTCTATCAATGAAATTCCCAGCCGCGCCTGAATCTACGAGCGCCTTATGTTGGGAATGCGGGGGAAACTCAGGAAAAGTGACAGACACAAACATATGTCCAACAGAGGACTCTGGGTGAGAATGGTGCCAGCTCACCTGGGGTGACGCCAGAGCACCCTGCCTGCTGTCTCGATTCCCAGAGGAACCAACCCGGCACCGACCAGCAGTGTGACCTCTGCGGCCACAGATGGTGCACGAGCGGAAACCCCCCCCCCCCCGGTCTTCCTGCGCACCGCCCCTCCCAGCTCCTTGGGTATCGGAGAGGGGGTGCAGGAGGATGGAACCACCAGACTGCTGATCTGGATGTCCACGAGTAGCCACAGGTTATCCAGCAGGATGGACAGGTCCACCAGCTGGTCGAAAGTGAGTGTGGTGTCTCTGCAGGCCAGCCCCCGACGGACGTCCACGCGCAGACTGCAGTGGTAGTGGTCGATCAGGGCCCTGTCGTTCCATCCCGCGCCGGCAGCCAGGGTTCTAAGTTCCAGGGCAAACTCCTGGGCGCTCCTCGTCTCCTGCCTCAGATTGTAGAGGTGCTCACTCTCCGCTCTGCCCTCGGGCGGGTGGTCGAAGACTGCCCGGAAACGGCAGGTGAACTCCTCAAAATGGTCCAACACCGCATCTCCCTCTCTCCACACAGTGTTGGCCCACTCCAGGGCTTTCCCGGTGAGGCACGAGATGAGGGAGGACACCTTCTCATGGTCCGATGGAGCTGGGTGGACCGTGGCCAGATAGAGGTTATGTTGAAGGAGGAACCTCTGGCCGTTGGCAGCACTCCCACCGTACTCCTGTGGCAAGGAGAGACGGCTCCCACTGGGCTCAGGCGGTGAAGGGGCGCTCAGGAGAGACCCCGTTGTGCTGGTGGAGGCGCTGGAAGAACTCTCTGTCTCTCCCAGCGGTCCATTGTCTGGACAACGCGATCCATGGCAGCTGCCAGATGGTGAAGCATAACCTCATGCTCTTGGACGCGCTCCTCCACCTCCATGGCCGGGGTACCTTCTCCTGCTGACTCCATAGGTGGTCAGAGATTCTGTAATGGGTGCGTGTTGATGGCAGGGAAGTCCGGAACAGGAGAACGACCTTGGTCGAAACGGAGATGTTTAATTAATGCTGATAAAACTCCAAAAACAACAAAGTGGGTACAAAACCCATTGCACACCAACATAATACATGCACAGCACATGCAATAAAACAATCTCCGACAAGGACATGAGAGGAAACAGAGGGTTAAATACACAACATGTAATTAATGGGATTGGAACCAGGTGTGAAGGAAGACAAGACAAAACCAATGGAAAATTAAAAATGGTTCAGTGATGGCTAGAAGGCCGGCAACTTCGACCGCCAAACACCTCCCGAACAAGGAGAGGGACCGACTTCGGCGGAAGTCGTGACAACCTTGTCACAACAAAACTGATTGGATCAAATGCATTAAGAAGGAAAGAAATCCCACAAATTAACTTTTATCAAGGCACACCTGTTAATTAAAATGCATTCCAGTTGACTACCTCATAAAGCTGGTTGAGAGAATGCCAAGACTGTGTAAAGCTGTCATCAAGGCGAAGCTTGGCTACTTTGAATAATAACATTTATTTTGAATTGTTTAACACTTTCTTTGGTTACTACATGCTTCCATATGTGTTATTTCATGGTTTTGATGTCTTCACTATTATTCTACAATGTAGAAAATAGTAATGAAAATTTTAAAAAACTATCCAAACTTTTGACTTGTACTGTACACTACATATTCTGGTTTGTATTTATTGATTTATAGCTCCGAGGTCATATTGTGGATTATTTTCTACTCCTTTATATGGTCTTTGCCCTGATATCTCCCCACCCAAGTTTGATACGTTACTGAGTAGTATTTATTTTCTACAATGTCGAAAACAGTAAAAATAAAGAAAAACCCTGGAACGAGTAGGTGTGACCAAACTTTTTTGACTGGTACTGTATGTGTTCCCACCCTAGGGTCACGCACTACTTTTATTATTAAAAAACATAAAATACCATCATTTTTTTGTTCATGCGTGATATGAATTTTTGGCCATATCGCCCAGCCCTATCCTCAGCCCTTAACAGTCCAGAGTCCTGGGCACATAAACAAGAGCTCTGAAGATGCAACCCACACGGAAGAAAATTGTTGAATCAATGTTGTTTCCACGTCATTTCAACTAAAGAATTCAATGTCATGACGTTGAATCAACGTGGAAAACTAATTGGATATTAAAAGACATCAACGTATGGGAATTTTGTCTCTTTTTCACCCAACCTTTAAACTAAATCCAATGAATGACATGGTGAATTTCTTTGTGGATTTCATGTTAATTTTACATTAGTTGACAACTCAACTAACTCAACCAAATCAGAACTAGATATTGAAATTACTTCTGTGCCCCCAGTGGGAAGACCTTATATGGATCACGCGGGGTGATCCAGAAGAGGCTTCTTCTCCGCTTTGCTTCATTTAATAAACAGCCTCATGTAATCACACCAGCCTCTAATGTACAGTGGCTTGCGAAAGTATTCACCCCCCTTGTCGTTTTTCCTATTTTGTTGCCTTTACAACCTGGAATTAAAATTTACATTTTGGAGGTTTTTATCATTTGATTTTGACAACATGCCTACCACTTTGAAGATGTAATCTTTATTTTATCTTGTGAAACAAACAAGAAATAAGACAAACAGAAAACTTGAGCGTGCATAACTATTCACCTCCCCAAAGTCAATACGTTGTCGAGCCACCTTTTGCAGCAATTACAGCTGACAGTCTCTTGGGGTATGGTTCTATAAGCTTTCCACATCTAGCCACTGGGATTTTTGCCCATTCTTCAAGGCACAACTGCTCCATCCTTCAAATTGGATGGGTTCCGCTGGTGTGCAGCAATCTTTAAGTCATACCACAGATTTTCAATTGGATTGAGGTCTGGGCTTTGACTAGGCCATTCCAAGACATTTAAATGTTTCCCCTTAAACCACTCGAGTGTTGCTTTAGCAGTATGCTTAGGGTCATTGTCCTGCTGGAAGGTGAACCTCCTTCCCAATCTCAAATCTCTGGAAGACTGAAACAAGTTTCCCTCAAGAATTTCCCTGTATTTAGAGCCATCCATCATTCTTTTATAAAAAAACATCCCCACAGCATGATGGTGTGCGCGGGGTGATGAGAGGTGTTGGATTTGCGCTAGACATAGCGTTCTTCTTGATGGCCAAAAATATACATTTTAGTCTCATCTGACCAGAGTACCTTCTTCCATATGTTTGGGGAGTCTCCCACTTTTGGTGAACACCAAACGTGGTTGCTTATTTTTTTCTTTAAGCAATGACTTTGTTTCTGGCCACTCTTCAGAGTGCGCTCTGTGGAGTGTACGGTTTGAAGTGGTCCTATGGACAGATACTCCAATCTCTGCTGTGGAGCTTTGCAGCTCCTTCAGGGTTCTCTTTGTCTCTTTGTTGCCTGGTCTGTGAGTTTTGGTGGGCGGCCCTCTCTTCGCAGCTTTGTTGTGGTGCCATATTCATTCAATTTTTTAATAATGGATTTAATGGTGCTCTGTGGGATGTTCAAAGTTTCTGATATTTTTTTATAACCCAACCCTGATCTGTACTTCCCCACAACTTAGTCCCTGACCTGTTTGGGGAGCTCCTTGTTCTTCATGGTGCCACTTGCTTTGTAGTGCCCCTTGCTTAGTGGTGTTGCAGACTCTGGGGACTTTCAGATCATGTGACACTTAGATTGCACACAGGTGGACTTTCTTTAACTAATTATGTCACTTCTGAAGGTACAGTGCCTTGCGAAAGTATTCGGCCCCCTTGAACTTTGCGACCTTTTGCCACATTTCAGGCTTCAAACATAAAGATATAAAACTGTATTTTTTGTGAAGAATCAACAACAAGTGGGACACAATCATGAAGTGGAACGACATTTATTGGATATTTCAAACTTTTTTAACAAATCAAAAACTGAAAAATTGGGCGTGCAAAATTATTCAGCCCCTTTACTTTCAGTGCAGCAAACTCTCTCCAGAAGTTCAGTGAGGATCTCTGAATGATCCAATGTTGACCTAAATGACTAATGATGATAA
This sequence comes from Oncorhynchus mykiss, assembly GCF_013265735.2. Taxonomy (NCBI): domain Eukaryota; kingdom Metazoa; phylum Chordata; class Actinopteri; order Salmoniformes; family Salmonidae; genus Oncorhynchus; species Oncorhynchus mykiss. The sequence goes on from NC_048572.1 coordinate 38,703,079, forward strand.
ATACAATCCACCTGTGTGTAATCAAGTCTCCGTATAAATGCACCTGCACTGTGATAGTCTCAGAGGTCTGTTAAAAGCACAGAGAGCATCATGAAGAACAAGGAACACACCAGGCAGGTCCGAGATACTGTTGTGAAGAAGTTTAAAGCCGGATTTGGATACAAAAAGATTTCCCAAGCTTTAAACATCCCAAGGAGCACTGTGCAAGTGATAATATTGAAATGGAAGGAGTATCAGACCACTGCAAATCTACCAAGACCTGGCCGTCCCTCTAAACTTTCAGCTCATACAAGGAGAAGACTGATCAGAGATGCAGCCAAGAGGCCCATGATCACTCTGGATGAACTGCAGAGATCTACAGCTGAGGTGGGAGACTCTGTCCATAGGACAACAATCAGTCGTATATTGCACAAATCTGGCCTTTATGGAAGAGTGGCAAGAAGAAAGCCATTTCTTAAAGATATCCATAAAAAGTGTCGTTTAAAGTTTGCCACAAGACAACTGGGAGACACACCAAACATGTGGAAGAAGGTGCTCTGGTCAGATGAAACCAAAATTGAACTTTTTGGCAACAATGCAAAACGTTATGTTTGGCGTAAAAGCAACACAGCTGAACACACCATCCCCACTGTCAAACATGGTGGTGGCAGCATCATGGTTTGGGCCTGCTTTTCTTCAGCAGGGACAGGGAAGATGGTTAAAATTGATGGGAAGATGGATGGAGCCAAATACAGGACCATTCTGGAAGAAAACCTGATGGAGTCTGCAAAAGACCTGAGACTGGGACGAAGATTTGTCTTCCAACAAGACAATGATCCAAAACATAAAGCAAAATCTACAATGGAATGGTTCAAAAATAAACATATCCAGGTGTTAGAATGGCCAAGTCAAAGTCCAGACCTGAATCCAATCGAGAATCTGTGGAAAGAACTGAAAACTGCTGTTCACAAATGCTCTCCATCCAACCTCACTGAGCTCGAGCTGTTTTGCAAGGAGGAATGGGAAAACATTTCAGTCTCTCGATGTGCAAAACTGATAGAGACATACCCCAAGCAACTTACAGCTGTAATCGCAGCAAAAGGTGGCGCTACAAAGTATTAACTTTAGGGGGCTGAATAATTTTGCACGCCCAATTTTTCAGTTTTTGATTTGTTAAAAAAGTTTGAAACATCCAATAAATGTCGTTCCACTTCATGATTGTGTCCCACTTGTTGTTGATTCTTCACAAAAAAATACAGTTTTATATCTTTATGTTTGAAGCCTGAAATGTGGCGAAAGGTCGCAAAGTTCAAGGGGGCCGAATACTTTCGCAAGGCACTGTATATGCCATTTACATAAGTATACAGTGCGTATATTGGAACTCGTCCCTTTCCCGGCTTCCACATTCACCATCTGTCATTACAACCATTTTCCTGAAATAGTTTTCTAAATATTCAGAGGTATTTAAGCCGTGAGCCAACCTCCCTCTCCATCCTTATCCGGCTATCCGACACTAGCCAATCCTCCCTCTTTAACCCTCCCTTCTCTCTCTCCCGCTCTCCCCTCTGTTCTCTGCCCCCCCCCCCCCCCCCCCCTCCAGATTAATGAGCTCAATCAGGGGGCTTGTTCAGAAGAACTCCTCTCAGCACTCAATCCATGGGTTCACTCTCTATGATATTACTATTTAAGAACCATCCCTCAAATTGTTTGCTGTCCAAAGTCAATCACTTTTCATTCTGATTAATATAATTGGACAAGCATCATGATTCACAACAGGCTGTTACTTTTTGACACACTTGTAGTGACATTTTTTATATGTGAGATGTACTGGGTCCATCCACTGTCAACCTGCATCAACACAACTTTTGACACACTCAAGTCCCCACAACACAAGAGTTTAACTTCTATCATTCTTGCTCTACACAATGTATTAAGTATTTGAAACTTGCCTAGAAAGTAGTTAACAGGCTTCAGCTCGAAACTACAGATAAATAACTTACAGTGTTGGCTGCGCCTGGGTCTGAAGCATGGGATACAACCACTTACTTACAGTGGTGGCTGTGGCTGAGTCTGAAGCATGAGGATACAGTGCCTTGCGAAAGTATTCATCCCCCTTGCCAGTTTTCCTACATTGTTGCATTACAACCTGTAATTTTTATTTGGATTTCATGTAATGCACATACACAAAATTGTCGACATTGGTGATGTGAAATTGAAAATAATAACTTGTTTCAACATTTAAAAAAAAAATAAAAATGGAAAAGTGGTGTGTGCATTTGTATTCACCCCTTTGCTATGAAGTCCCTAAATAAGATCTGGTGCAACCAATTACAGTGCCTTGCGAAAGTATTCGGCCCCCTTGAACTTTGCGACCTTTTGCCACATTTCAGGCTTCAAATATAAAGATATAAAACTGTATTTTTTTGTGAAGAATCAACAACAAGTGGGACACAATCATGAAGTGGAACGACATTTATTGGATATTTCAAACTTTTTTAACAAATCAAAAACTGAAAAATTGGGCGTGCAAAATTATTCAGCCCCCTAAAGTTAATACTTTGTAGCGCCACCTTTTGCTGGGATTACAGCTGTAAGTCGCTTGGGGTATGTCTCTATCAGTTTTGCACATCGAGAGACTGAAATGTTTTCCCATTCCTCCTTGCAAAACAGCTCGAGCTCAGTGAGGTTGGATGGAGAGCATTTGTGAACAGCAGTTTTCAGTTCTTTCCACAGATTCTCGATTGGATTCAGGTCTGGACTTTGACTTGGCCATTCTAACACCTGGATATGTTTATTTTTGAACCATTCCATTGTAGATTTTGCTTTATGTTTTGGATCATTGTCTTGTTGGAAGACAAATCTCCGTCCCAGTCTCAGGTCTTTTGCAGACTCCATCAGGTTCTTCCAGAATGGTCCTGTATTTGGCTCCATCCATCTTCCCATCAATTTTAACCATCTTCCCTGTCCATGCTGAAGAAAAGCAGGCCCAAACCATGATGCTGCCACCACCATGTTTGACAGTGGGGATGGTGTGTTCAGCTGTGTTGCTTTTACGCCAAACATAAAGTTTTGCATTGTTGCCAAAAAGTTCAATTTTGGTTTCATCTGACCAGAGCACCTTCTTCCACGTTTGGTGTGTCTCCCAGGTGGCTTGTGTCAAACTTTAAACGACACTTTTTATGGATATCTTTAAGAAATGGCTTTCTTCTTGCCACTCTTCCATAAAGGCCAGATTTGTGCAATATACAACTGATTGTTGTCCTATGGACAGAGTCTCCCACCTCAGCTGTAGATCTCTGCAGTTCATCCAGAGTGATCATGGGCCTCTTGGCTGCATCTCTGATCAGTCTTCTCCTTGTATGAGCTGAAAGTTTAGAGGGACGGCCAGGTCTTGGTAGATTTGCAGTGGTCTGATACTCCTTCCATTTCAATATTATCGCTTGCACAGTGCTCCTTGGGATGTTTAAAGCTTGGGAAATCTTTTTGTATCCAAATCCGGCTTTAAACTTCTTCACAACAGTATCTCGGACCTGCCTGGTGTGTTCCTTGTTCTTCATGATGCTCTCTGCGCTTTTAACGAACCTCTGAGACTATCACAGTGCAGGTGCATTTATACGGAGACTTGATTACACACAGGTGGATTGTATTTATCATCATTAGTCATTTAGGTCAACATTGGATCATTCAGAGATCCTCACTGAACTGAAGGGGCTGAATAATTTTGCACGCCCAATTTTTCAGTTTTTGATTTGTTAAAAAAGTTTGAAATATCCAATAAATGTCGTTCCACTTCATGATTGTGTCCCACTTGTTGTTGATTCTTCACAAAAAATACAGTTTTATATCTTTATGTTTGAAGCCTGAAATGTGGCAAAAGGTCGCAAAGTTCAAGGGGGCCGAATACTTTCGCAAGGCACTGTATATACATTTTTTCGTAATAAAAAAAAATAGGTTTTTAGAAATTTTGGCTATTTTATTACAAAAATAAATATATATATGCCATTTACATAAGTATTCAGACCCTTTACTAAGTACTTTGTTGAATCACCTTTGGCAGCAATTACAGACGCTACAAGCTTGGCACACCTGTATTTAGGAAGTTTCTTCCATTCTTCTCTGTAAATCCTCTCAAGCTCTGTTAGGTTGGATGGGGAGTGTTGCTGCACAGCTATTTTTAGGTCTCTCCAGAGATGTTGAAGTCCGGGCTCTGAATGGGCCACTCAGGGACATTCAGAGAATTGTAAGAAACATCTCCTGTGTGCTTAGGGTCGTTGTCCTGTTGGAAGGTGCACCTTCGCCCCAGTCTGAGGTACTGAGCACTCTGGACCAGGTTTTCATCAAGGCTCTCTCTGTACTTTGCTCCGTTCATATTTGCTTAGATCCTGACTAGTCTCCCAGTCCCTGCCGCTGAAAAACATCCCCACAGCATGATGCTGCCACCACCATTGTTCACCTTAGGGATGGTGCCAGGTTTCCTCCAGATATGATGCTTGGCATTCAGGCCAAAGTGTTCCATTTTGGTTTCGTCAGACCAGAGAATCTTGTTTCTCATGGTCTGAGAGTCTTTAGGTGGCTTTTGGCAAACTCCAAGCGGGCTATCATGTGCCTTTTACTGAGTGGCTTCTGTCTGGCCACTCTACATAAAGATCCGATTGGTGGAGTGCTGCAGAGATGGTTGTCCTTCTGGAACGTTCTCCCTTCTCCACATTGGAACTAGAGCTCTGTCAGAGTGACCATCGGGTTCTTGGTCACCTCCCTGTCCAAGGCCCTTCCCCCACGAATGCTCAGTTTGGCCGGGGAGATAGCTCTAGGAAGAGCCTTGGTGTTTCCAAACTTCTTCCAATTTAAGAATGATTGAAGCCATTGTGTTGTTAGGGACATTTTTTGGTACCCTTTTGGTACCCTTCCCCAGATCTGTGCCTAGACACAATCCTGTCTTGGAGCTCTACGAGCTCTACGAACAATTCCTTCAACCTCATGGCTTTGTTTTTTTGCTGTGACATACACTGTGAACTGTGGGACCTTATATAGACAGGTGTATGCTTTTCCAAATCATGTCCAATCAATTGAATTTACCACACGTTTACTCCAAGTTGTAGGAACATCTCAGGGATGATCAATGGAAACAGAATGCACCTGATTAAAATTTTGTTATTTATGTTTTTATTTTTTAATACATTTGCAAACATTTCTAAAAAAATGTTTTCTCTGTGTCATTGATGGGTGTTGTGTGTAGATGGCTGAGGATTATTTAAAAAAAAAAAACATTTTAGAATAAGGGTTTAACTTAACAAAATGTGAATACTTTATGAAGGTACTGTGATTTGATTTGTCTTTGTATCAGGTGTATAGGGCGAATATTTGGGCCAGTTGTGGTGGGGTAAGAATTGAGTAGGTGGTTCTACTGTAACACTGACACAGTTGTCCAGTTGTGGGAGCTGTTGAAATGTATTTTCGAGGCGGAATCACCCAGTAGCAATTAATCTTCGCCTCATGGTTGTTTTTCAATAGAAATACATTAATAAGAAAGGAAGGAAATTAAATGAGACGAGACGGGAAGCATCTGTTGCATTTACCACCCAAGCATAACCAACCCGTTCCTCCTCCAAGTGTCCATGTGACACACACACTCTCACGTGTCGCACACACAAACTCACATACACACACAGGCACAGAAGCACACTCACTCAACCATGTGCCACACATACACACACACATCCATAAATTGAAGAGAACTGGATGAGAGGTAGAGCCGAGATCCTTGGGAGATAAATGAATGGACAGGAGGAAAGATGATGTGTGCCTGTCAGAATACACAATAGTGTCACAACACAGACGATATGTCACTCCATACAAATCAAATCACATTCTATTAGTCACATGCTTCGTAAACAATAGGTGTATACTAACAGTAAAATGCTTACTTATGGACCCTTTCCAACAATGTAAAGAGAGATAAAAAAAAAAAAAAAAAAAAAAAAAAATAATAGAAAAGTAATAACACCTAATTAAAGTAATAATAAATACATAATGAGTAGCAATAATTTGGCTATGTACACGGGGTATGAGTACCGAGTCAATGTGCAAGGTAGTAATTGAGGTAGATACTGTATGTGCCTATAATTAGGAATAAAGTGAGTAGGCAACAGAATGGATAATTAACAGTAGCAGCAGCTTACATTAACAAAGTTAGTGCAAAAAGGATCAATGCAGATAGCTACCCAGACTATTTGGTTAAATATTTAGCAGTCTTATGGCTTGGGGGTAGAAGCTGTTCAGGGTCCTGTTGGTTCCAGAATTGATGCATCGGTACCTCTTCCCGTGTGGTAGCAGAGAGAACCGTCTATGACTTGGGTGGCTAGAGTCTTTGACAATTTTTAGGACCTTCCTCTGACATTGCATGGAATAGAGGTCCTGGATGGCAGAGAGCTCGGTCCCAGTGATGTACTGGGCCGTATGAACTACCCTCTGTAGTGCCATGCGGCGGATGCCAAGCAGTTGCCATACCAAGCGGTGATGCAGCCACTGTTGTGTCATCGGAAAACTTAATGATGGTGCTAGAGTCATGTTTGTCCATGCAGTCATGGGTGAACATGGAGTACAAGAGGGGAATGAGCACGCACGCGAGGGGTACACGTCCTGGTAATCCATCTGGCTCTGCGGCCTTGTGAATGTTGAGGTCTTACTCACATCAGCTACGGAGAGCTTGATCACACAGTTGCCGGGGAAAGCATATGCTCTCATGAATGCTTCAGTGTTGCTTAGAAGTAATTTAGCTCATCTGGTAGGCTCGTGTCACTGGGCAGCTCACAGCTGTGATTCCCTTCACTTTTGCTAAGTACTCTTGTGAAATGAAATCAACCAGAGGCATCCAAAAAGTTATCCAATTTAATAAAGTAAGTAGAAGAAGGCAGGAAGAGGATTAAGAAAAACAAAGCATGTACTTCTTCATTGAAGTGCTTACAAAGCTAGACACTTGGAAGCATGAACATTTATTTTCCAAGACAGATGCCAAAATAGAACAACATCACCATAATTCACTCTGAGAAAACTGTGCAATTTATTTGTTCTATTGTGACTAATATTTTGCAATTGTTTTTGTGACGCACAAAGATGTTTCAAGATTTGAATAGACATGTCGCCAAGAAAACCTTGAGAATTCTGTCTGTTATTATAGCTTAAATGTCACCAAAAAAAAAGAGGCTTGATGTTGGAGTGACATGCGGAGGTGATTCAATTGAAGGCACTGTAAAAGGAAACAATGGCTGAACAATGGCATGACATCACTCAGGCCTTGTGAATGGAACTTTTTCTTCTTTAGGAACTTTTTCTTCTTTAATGGTGTGTAGAGTGTATTTACCACTAATCTTACAATTTACATATTTTATTGAGCACAGTGCTTGGTCTCAGTGCCAGAATAAAGACATACTCTGAGACCCTTCTCCCAGGGACTGTAATACTTTACATGATAACTGCAGTGATGGGGAAACAAGAATAGGAAAACCACAATGACAGTAAATTGTACACAATGACAATAAGCCCACAAGGTAGAACACGTCATTTCAGTGTGGATAATTGGTAATGTTTAGTTGCATGGATGTAGCCATGAAAGTGTTACTCATTTTAAAGTTGAATGTTACATTAATTTGTTTGATATCCTAAACTTTAGGTTATTTAGGCCTACTGTTTTACAAAAGTTATAGTGAATTGTGTTTGGTTGACATAGCAACCAAATATCAATATTTAAAGGAGATGTACACTGCCATTGGCTTGATCCCATTCTTTAATTTATATTTTTGATTCAGTTGGAGACTTGAATTCAACATATAATTTGTTGGCTTGTCGACAAGTTCGTAGGCTATTTATTGTATTTCAAAAGTGATATTGAGTTGTTTGGTTGTCAACGCAACCAAATGTCAACATCTGAAGGAGATTTATCTTCTGCTTGGATAGTTCCATCTGTGCCATTGACTGGCTTTAATTCCAATTTGACTACAAATCAATAATTGATATTTTGGATTCACGTCTCCATCTCAACCAAAAATCTAAGCTATATAGGTCTATATAGCATAATTAATGATATGATTGAAAAATTATGGTCACATTTAATTTGCTCTGTTAAACCTATCCTTTGTTTGTGCCCAGTGGGAATGCAACTTGTGGGAGATCACCTTTGTTTGGTTTGGGACACAGCCTAATATTTATGTTCACTTGTTCACTTGCCAAGCCCCATGTAAGGCTCATCCCTCTGCCCCCTGTGGACTTTGTAGCACTGTCCATCTTCCTGATGTTTCCCCGAGACTTGAATTTGCTTCCCCTGGCTATGTAAAGCCTATTATTTATCATCACACCCATAAAGACTTCATAGTGTTCTGCAAAAAAAGAGAGATGTGGAAATTATATTGTATGGCTTGTCCTCGGGGAGGCATCCTATTCAGATTCTTATTATTTTTCTCCAACTGTGCAGACAAGGGAAGTTGTTGACTGCTAGACAGGCCTATTTGGCTACAGCAGCTCTGGATCTCCCATTTTAATTTAGAACAATTGCGTTTTATAATGGGATTGGGCCCCTATCAGGCATTCTGTTCTAATAACAATGCGCCGAGTTTGCACCCGGTTGCTAGGCGCCAATTATGATATCACGCATTCCGTGCCAGGTGGCAGACATCGATCTGCCTTTGTGTTGTGCAGAGTAATGGACTATCATCGTTACTTATTTATGAGGGGACATTCATCTCAGGCCATCACTGAGGTGAGCCAATGTTTATCATTTTCAGAGATGTATGTTCTTCTGCTGGCATCTAGCATCCCCCACTATTACCATTTGCAGAGCAAAGGTCTGAGTCTAATGTACTGCCATCACAATTTGAATTAGGCTCTTTTCACATTGACGTGAGTTAAGGAGAGTCTCGGGAGATTATTGAGAGGTATCGATTCTTGAGAGCCGTTACTGTAATGTAAATATGTGAATTTCTTACGTCTCGACAGCTACCTCCGGAAGTCACAGGCGAGTCTTCCTCGAGAGCCACCCACCCCAGAGCATGGCAGTATAAACATAGTTGTCTCGTTGAGCCCAACACTCCAACAGTAAAAATTGTAATGCCAGAGCAATGTTTTTGAAACAGCTGAAGCGTATCAACGTTTTCCTTATATTGTTATATTATATTGTTATATTGTTTCATTGAGTTTTAACTGAAATTGCAGTAAGAGCCTGTTACATTCAAAAATTGTCGTCATAGCTTTAAGAAAAAAAAACGTCAAAGGTGCTTTAAATGGCAGACCTGAGCTACGTGAAACACTGAATTACCCTCGTTTTCAGTATCAATTTGCTTTTACCACATGTAGTGATTTGCACGATATTTGTAAAAATTAAGATTTGTTTGTTCTAATGTTGTAAGGTAGAGCTACTGTACTATTATATTCATATGAGAAGTGTAGCTACTAGCTAATCATTATTTTTTGATAGGCGAACTTTACTTGATGAAGACATGTTGCTAGCTTTAGCTTGAAGCTAAAAAAGTAATGTGTACGGACAAGAAAATTAACCATTTAATTGTCTGCACATACTTGTGAATTGTTGCATTATTCACAAGTGTAATGTGGTTTGGTTGCATTGTTCAAGACTGTTAAATGGTTAAGATGAAAAGTTGCTTGCACAGTTATGTAATTGGTTGTAAGCTTGCTTCACTAGTGGCTATACACTAAAGTTACTGGAATATGTGTAGCACAAGTGTAGCACTCTTATCTCCCTCTCTTTACTCTTTCCCCCTTTTTTGTCTCCCTCTCTTACTCTCTCCTTTGCTCTCTCTCTTTTCTCCCCCTTGACCCTCTGCCTGAGTTAAAAAAAGACCTTGAAGTGGTGAAATACTGTTTTCTAATTGGCTGCTGTCCCTTTCATGCTACGTTCACTGTGATGTCACCGGCAGGCCAGGCTATCTGGGTAGTGCCTCACAGAGGTATAGGGGGCCTAAGGCTATCCGTGCTCAATTGCTCAAGGTAGGTGTATGAATATATTACAATACGTTCAATGACTAATTTAGTCCTGGTTGCCTGGCTGCAACATTCATAAAAGCAGCTAGTTCTTTAGTTATTACTGGATGACAGTCCTGTAATTATAGTCACTCATTAAAAACCCAATGATTTAATTCAGGGACTTTAGTGACTAAAGCTCACTTTCAGACTGTAGGTGAAAGAGAGAAATTGACAGTGGCAGTAATTGAGGTCCTGCAGTTAAAAGGCTGATCAGTATGAGTCACTAATGTTCCGAATGAGTGGTTGGACTGCTGCTTAGATTAGAGAGACTAGAGGGTTCTCTTTGTTCAGTATGAATTACAATAACAGCCGTTTGGGATGTGGAATGGAAGTAAGAACAGAAGGAACTAGCGAATAAAGGGAGAATGTGAATGTAGCAAAGTGGAAGTGGCAGTCAGACAGTTGTAAAGTTAGGGTGAAGTTTGTGTAATGGCCCCCATAGGACAGGTCCTTCTCCAGTCTCTGTCCCTGGCTCCCTGTCCCAGTCCCTTCTCCCCTCTCTCTACCCCCTAATGAGAGGAGAAGCAGAGCTTTCCAGCCTCCTGACAGCCCTTCCGTTCCGGGAGGGTGGAACCGTTCTTCTTCTCGGGCCCCAGAGAAGAATCTTGTTATTCCGGTCCGCTCCTCTCCTCCCTCCATCCAGCTGCTGCCCTACTTGGGTTTCTCATTCGGTACTTATGATTACTATTTTGACTCAAACCCTGTGCCAGTTTCATCAGAGGTCCAATTTAATTAATTTCACCCTGAATAATTGTGTGGGTAAGGGCTCCGTGTGGGGGCGCTGGGTTCAGGGCGGTGTGACACTGTGGGCTATATTGCACTTTTAAAACTTCTTCGGGATCGGTGTCCCTTCCACGGGACGGTTGAGCTTATGTAGGCTAATGCGATTAGCATGAGATTGTAAGTAACAAGAAAATTCCCCAGGACATAGACATCTGATATTGGCAGAAAGCTTAAATTCTTGTTACTCTAACTGCACTCTCCAATTTACAGTAGCTATTACAGTGAAATAATACCATGCTATTGTTTGAGGAGAGTGCATAATATTGAACATGAAAAGTTGTTAATAAACAAATTAACCACATTTGGGTAGTCTTGATACATTTTCAACACTTTTCACATACACTTTTGCCATCGATTGGCCAAAATCAAAATTGCACCTGGGCTGTAATAATACATTATGGCCTTTTTTCTAGCATTTCAAAGATGACGGTACAAAAAAAAATACAAAAGAACGGTTGGTTTTTTCTTTGTATTATCTTTTACCAGATCTATAGTGTTATATTCTCCTACATTAATTTCACATTTCCACATTCAGAGTTTCCATTCAAATGGTACCAAGAATATGCATACTGTATCCTTGCTTCAGGGCCTGAGCTACAGGCAGTTAGATTTGGATATGTCATTTTAGCCGAAAATTGAATAAAAGGGGTGGATCCTTAATTAAGCATGAAGGTGACATGGGATAGTGTGAATGAAATGCTTGAAAAATGAAAAATGACATGCATGAAAAATGACATGCATTGGTTGTGCTTTAGCAAGGTAAAGTATTTTTTTCCCCACACAAGACGAACCTGTCTTCTACCCACACAATAAGAGCACATCACAAGGACTATATGACAAAATCTTATGAAACAATATGCTTCAACCCCTGACTGTGCTGTAAGATGGCATACGCTTCATTACTTAACCAGAGGAGAAACTTTAATGGAGCACTATGATGATCTTCATCAGACACACAATGGAGAGAGAGAGAATCAGTGAAAAAGGGCCTTGTTATGAATTCAGGTCGGGCAAATGAACTCTGTATAACATCCTTTAAGTTGTCAAGACAACTCTCATTAAAGCCTTCTTCATATTAGTGTTAACTCAGTGAATATGCGCGGATGGTAATAGATGCTGGCCCCTACCCTCGTTAAGGGCTGGAACGTCCATTTGTCAAGATTTAACGAGTGGCCATGTTCATTAAGAGAGGATCGCTCTGAGAGGGGGGCGGGCGGATGGCACTGGGGGTTACTGCTTCACGCTCCCCTCACACACCTCATACCCACGGGCAGAATATAGACCGAGATAGAGAGGAGGGGGACAAAAATACACATGGGAGAACATGGGAGAAAGATAGAAACCAAGAAGGAGGAAGAACGAGAGAGGGAGAAGGGAGAGAAGACGTAAGGGAGAGACAGGCAGGCAGAGCCAGAGAAAGTTATGGGAGAGACAGACCGAAGAAGCATAGCCATAGACAGAGAGTGAGAAAAACAGATTGATTAAAAAAGGCCCAACTCTCCCTTGTGATCTGCATACTTCATCATTGAGTAGCATCCTCTCCCACATAACGGGAAAGACTTATTAAGATTTTCCATTTCCAGAGTTTATGCTTTCAATTCTCCCTTCTCCCCCCCCCCCCCCAGCTCCTGCTGTCGACTTCAATATTCATGTAACTGATTAATTTGGTCTTCTCCCTTGTTAAAACTGACAACTGCATCAGAGCCTCCCTTCCAACCTTAAAACCTCTTTGGGACAGGTGGGACCGTAGCGTCCCACCTGGCCAACATCCGGTGAAATTGCAGAGTGCAAAATTCAAAATACAAAAGTAGTAATATTAAACATTCATGAAAATACAAGTGTTATACGCCATTCTTTAGCTTAGAATCTTGGTAATTGAACCGCTTTGTCCAATTTACAATAGGCTTTACGGCGAAAGCATAGCATTTGATTGTCCACATACTTCCTGCATTAACATAAATTCATAACCTGAACAGGTGTCACAAAACTCAAGAAAAACGATAAAATAAATCACTTACCTTTGAAGATCTTCATCTTTTTGCAATCGAAAGGGTCCCAGTTACACAATGAATGGTCGTTTTGTTCGATAAAGTCCTTCTTTATATCCCAAAAATGTCAGTTTATTTGGCGCGTTTGATTCAGAAATCCACCTGTTCCAACTCAAAGGAATCTAAAAAGTTACCTGTAAACTTCGTCCAAACAATTCAAACAATGTTTCTAATCCAACCTCAGGTACTCTAATATGTAAACAATCGATAAAATTTAAGACGGAATATACTGTTAACAAATACAGGAGAAAAAGAACGAGGAGTGCACACTCATTTACACGCGCCAAAAGACCAGAGTCCTTCTGAGGGATACTTCGAAAGAATAGGAATACTTCTTCATTTTTCAAAAAACAAGCATGAAACATTTTCTAAAGACTGTTGACATCTAGTAGAAGCCATAGGAACTGCAATCTGGGTCCTAATTATTCGACTTTCCCATAGAAAACATAGAAAAGTCCAATGACCTCAAACAAAAATAATTCCTGGATGGATTGACCACGGGGTTTCGCCTGCCAAATCAGTTCTGTTATACCCACTGACGATATTTTAACAGTTTTAGGACCTTCAGAGTGTTGTCTATCCAATAGCACTATAGCTTCTGGGCCTGAGTAACAGGTAGTTTACTTTGGGCACCACAGTCATCCTTCAGAATACTGCCCCCTACCCTGAAGAAGTTTTAAACCCAGCTAGAGGGACAGGGTCACTATTAATAGAAATAAATTGATTTGCTTTATACATGGAAGTGCTTTGCTGTAGATCAGGGGTTCCAAACTTTTTTGGCACGCGACCCCATTTTGTTACCTGAACATTCTCGTGACCCCAACCATGTGAAAGAAATTTGTAATTAACAGACAGTATTTCTGATTGTATTATCAACTAGCCATCATGTACTTTTAACCGCCAAAGGTTAACACCTCTGCAGAAATCCAATTAGCATAATACAAATCTGGCAATTTAAGCTAGAGATATTTTTATTTTTTTTGCATTGGATGCTTCTCAATCCACCACATTCACCTATATCACACTTCCTCATGATAAGTGACAGAGCTAGAGCGGTGTTTGACAGACCATGAAATGAAAATCGGTCTTCTCACAAAATCGTATGTAACGTCTGAACAGTTTGGCCAAGAAACTATGACTGCACTATGAAAAGATGAGACTCTCATGAACGCAATGGTGTTGTCCATTTTGTTCTGCGACCTCCACAAGCGTCCATACAGCTCATAGCGTCTGAACAGTTTGGGCTAAACACTGTGACCACTCTGTGGAAAGGTGAGGCTCTTACAAACACGTACATGTCAGTTTTGCTCTTGAACTCCCACAGGCCTCACAAGACTCGACTGAAAGTCCCCCAGTTGAAAAAATGAATGTAATACCTTATACAGTCGGGCAAAAAAGTATTTAGTCAGCCACCAATTGTGCAAGTTATCCCACTTAAAAAGATGAGGCCTGTAATTTTCATCATAGGTACACTTCAACTATGACAGACACAATGTGAAAAGAAAATCCAGAAAATCACATTGTAGGATTTTTAATGAATTTATTTGCAAATTATGGTGGAAAATACGTATTTGGTCACCTACAAACAAGCAATATTTCTGGCTCTCACATACCTGTAACTTCTTCTTTAAGAGGCTCCTCTGCCCTCCACTCGTTACCTGTATTAATGGCACCTGTTTGAACTTGTTATCAGTATAAAAGACACCTGTCCACAACCTCAAACAGTCACACTCCAAACTCCACTATGGCCAAGACCAAAGAGCTGTCAAAGGACACCAGAAACAAAATTGTAGACCTGCACAAGGCTGGGAAGACTGAATCTGCAATAGGTAAGCAGATTGGTTTGAAGAAATCAACTGTGGGAGCAATTATTAGGAAATGGAAGACATACAAGACCACTGATAATCTCCCTCGACCTGGGGCTCCACGCAAGATCTCACCCCGTGGGGTCGAAATGATCACAAGAACGGTGAGCAAAAATCCCAGAACCACACGGGGGGACCTAGTGAATGACCTGCAGAGAGCTGGGACCAAAGTAACAAAGCCTACCATCAGTAACACACTACGCCGCCAGATGTGTCCCCCTGCTTAAGCCAGTACATGTCCAGGCCCGTCTGAAGTTTGCTAGAGAGCATTTGGATGATCCAGAAGAAGATTGGGAGAATGTAATATGGTAATTTGGTAAAAACTCAACTTGTCGTGTTTGGAGGACAAAGAATGCTGAGTTGCATCCAAAGAATACCATACCCACTGTGAAGCATGGGGGTGGAAACATCATGCTTTGGGGCTGTTTTTCTGCAAAGGGACCAGGACGACTGATCCGTGTAAAGGAAAGAATGAATGGGGCCATGTATCGTGAAAACCTCCTTCCATCAGCAAGGGCATTGAAGATGAAACGTGGCTGGGTCTTTCAGCATGACAATGATCCCAAACACACCGCCCGGGCAACGAAGTAGTGGCTTCGTAAGAAGCATTTCAAGGTCCTGGAGTGGCCTAACCAGTCTCCAGATCTCAACCCTATAGAAAGTCTTTGGAGGGAGTTGAAAGTCTGTGTTGCCCAGCAACAGCCCCAAAACATCACTGCTCTAGAGGAGATCTGCATGGAGGAATGGGCCAAAATACCAGCAACAGTGTGTGAAAACCTTGTGAAGACTTACAGAAAATGTTTGACCTCTGTCATTGCCAACAAAGGGTATATAACAAAGTATTGAGATAAAGTTTTGTTATTGACCAAATACTTATTTTCCACCATAATTTGCAAATAAATTCATTAAAATCCTACAATGTGATTTTCTGGATTTTGTATTCTCATTTTGTCTGTCATAGTTGAAGTGTACCTATGATGAAAATTACAGGCCTCTCTCATCTTTTTAAGTGGGAGAACTTGCACAATTGGTGGCTGACTAAATACCTTTTTGCCCCACCGTATATGGAGACTGTTTAGTGCCAGAAAATAGGGGTCAAATACATGTAAATAATAATAATAACACTGTGCCCCGGTCTTTTTTATAACTCTCAGATATAAGACAAACACTTCAGAAACTAATTTCTGTAGATTTGTATGTTTGTTGGGAATGTCTGTTGTTCAATGTAGTGAATTAACTGCTAAAAGCAGTAAGGTCAAATAAAGATTTGATTTATTTTGAAACTTGGGTTTTACATTTTTAAATCAGGGCCTCCCGAGTGGCACAGCAGTCTAGGGCACTGCTTCGCAGTGCTAGAGGTGTCACCACACACCATCGATCCTGGGCTGTATCACAACTGGCCGTGATCGGGAGTCCCATAGGGCTGCGCACAATTGGCCCAGCGTCGTCTGAGTTAGAGGAGGGTTTGGCCGGGGACGCTTTACTTGACTCATCGCACTCTAGCGACCGTGTTTCCTCCGACACATTGGTGCGGCTTGCTTCTGGGGTTAACCGGGTGGGGGTTAGGAAGCACAGTTAGGCGGGTCATGTTTCGGACAATGCATGACTAAAACTTCGCCCCCCGAGCCCGTTGGGGAGTTGCAGCGATGAGACAAAGTCAAAATTGGGGAGAATAAAAAAACATCTTAATCAAATAGCAAAATTATCCTTGATATTGTTGGGGTTTGTTTCCTTGTTAATCATTGGCTCATTGGTAAAATTAGCATTCTGACAATATCTTTAATTAAATCATTCAAAACCTTTATTAATGCAATTGCAGACAGAAGTTGACATCAGGAACATAATGCATGTTTCCGAGTGGGTTGTACAGAAGTTCCCAAGTTATTTTATTAAACCCGAAGTCCAGCCCTTGTGATGTCGCTGTATACATCATTTCCTTCCACTCTTCAGACCAAGCCCACGCATACACAGCTATATAAACTTGCAAGAGAGATACAATAGTTCCAGTGTTTTCTAAGGCCTAGGTAATAAATGTCCACTCCCCAAAGTTGATTTATTGTGGAATGTCTGACTAGTCCCTTATCTCCTACACTCCCCTGCAGAGTTCTGTCTCAGTCACACATTTCTCAAAGGGGTCTCTTTATAAGAGGAAGAGTCTAGAAAACAACTGTGGAACAATACTAAACCTCTATAATGAATATATATTGTTAATCTGTAGTTTAGGGCCCTATAAATGTAAGGAGGGAGGGGCCTTATAACCCCTCCCCTTCTATTAATACAACGTAAGCATAATCAATTATTATAATACATCAAACATTTGGTACAACCCCTATCATGACCCCTAGGTGAACCCCTTTCAGTATGACCTTCTTAAAAGTATTCCATTTAGCTTAGTAGAACCCACACTCTCGCGGCTTAGACAATTTAGTGCAAAAAAACAAGGGGTTAAATACCAAAGAAATATCCCTCAGAAATAGGACAGACACTTCTGAACAAACTTCCTTTAGATTTTGGGGGAGACTATCTGTTGCTCCATGTAGTGAATCTGTTCATCAGTGCGTTTGCATGGGCTCGTAGCAGTAAGGGGAAATCAAATATTTTATCAAATAATAGTTTTATACAGGTTTGTCGATAGTTCAAGGGGTCTTGAAATTCTAAATTTAATGGCATAATTATTCTTGGTATGACCTTCTTCAATTACAGAATTCCATATAGTTTATAACCTCCCCTGGCTTTAGACAGGGCTTAGATGCTTATGTGGGACTCTATGACAGTCATTTATGAGAGCAAATTAGTCTGACATCATTTCTCTTATCTCACCACCACTAAGGAGATGGGTGTGCTGGATGCATGTTGCACCGGAGCAATAGTGCGCACCTCATCTCTCCTGTCACATCCAACCTGTATCGATATTTGTTTTTAATGCAGACTAGAGCACTGAATCAGCGTACCATGCGTTTTAATGCTCAGAGGGAGACAGCACAGTATTCCCTTTGAGTCAGGAACCAAAACTCTGCCGTAGTGACCTGTGAATGCGTTGTCTGCAGCATTCGGTCACATGACAGCTCAATCAGCGTGTAAACTGAACCAGGATCACAGTCAAATCGATTTAGCTGATTCAGTCACTCATCTATATAATTTTTTTGTATTTCCCCTTCATGCCTGCATTCAGTTTGTTCAGTTTCCCAAAAAGGTCTGTTACATAGGCAAGAGGATATTTTCTTTTCATTACACAGAAGGTCAACAAAGTTGTTTTTTAACATCTATTTTGAATTACAACAGTTCCACTCTCAATTTGAAAAATCTTTCCAACACTCCCCCCTCGATAACCATCAAGCCTCAGTGCGAAATAGAAGACTGTCATGCTCTGATCCCATTTCTCCACATAGTTTTGCGAACAGGCGTACACAATTTAGTTTACAATCAAAATTACCTGCTGCGTATCTGAGTTCTGCACTCTGATCTTTTGTTGCCAGTTGCTCTCGCTGTATCTATTTTAGTTCAGTGGGTGTATCATACAATGCTCCATATGGCAGAGGCAGACACGTTCATATAGTAACTAGAGTGCAGATGCCTGACCACTGTCTCGTGATAGATGGAGCCCCATCTGTACAAAACCCCAACCTTCGATCCCATGGAATCTGTTTTTTGTCAACATACTGTAGCCACACTGTGCGGTTTCATGCTTGGGAATCGTGAGATAGACCACAGGTCCTCGTGAATAGCATCTCCCGACATGTGGCTAACAAAAGTCAATAGATGGGCATCTCTGTCCTCACAGTTAACGCCCATTTGGAGAGCATGATGTGGGGAGTTTTTGAGTCGTTCAGTCAGTTTCCTCTTGAATGCTAGCTAAATCACAGAGTTTCTGTTCCTGTGCCTCTCACATTGTTTTGGCCATATCAATTGCAACCAGTAATATCAAAGTCTGCAATAGTTTTTATTTGATAAAAAAATATATATTCTCTGCAATAGTGTGGTTTCAAAGGTAATGAGTCAAGTGCAGCCTTTCCCACAATCTGAGGGCAACTCTCTGGTTCAAACTTTTAGATTTAGAATTATTTTTATTTTTAAGGTTAACCACATTACAATGATTTTGAGAGACAAAGACTAAATAATTTGTATATTTTGGGATATTGGAAATTCCCCCGCAACCCCATTTTCATATCAGGAGACTCCACAGTTTGGGAAACGCTGCTGTAGATGTATGGCAAATGTACCTTAGCCATGAGATATTTGTGTGTGTGCATGCTTGCTTGCATTTCACTACCCATATATTTTATTTGAGAATTTACATGGTATGTGTAAAGGCTACTTGGAGGTTTGTGTAAAGGCTACACTTTATAGATTGCTTACTAGATGGTGAGATGAGGATTTGTAATTGTTGTAGGAAAGGGCAAGTTTCAGGAGAAATTCAATAACCACTCTGGAGGTAAATGACCTTTACAATAAATCCATTTCTTATTAGTTTTGGACCAGAAACACTTCAGTGACTTCATATTAATTCTCAATGAAGCACATCCAAATTCAGCATTACATGGATGTTCACACTTGCACATATTATATACTTTATAAATACGTGAGCAGGCAAAACACAAACACAGACATGCATGCACACTGACAGACTTGCATGCATGCATGCACACTCACTTACACACACGCGCGCAAGCAAGAACACACACAGTATTGGAGATAGAACAAAAGCTGAGATGTGTTAAACAGCCTAAAGAAGTGTTGTAACATGAAAAAGAATAAGCTGTCAAGAACCTGTTGCTTCCCACTGTTTCCAAGGAACAGTGTTCTGAGCTGTCATTCAAGTCTCTGATATCATTCATCTCACAATGGCCTCTGTGGAGCCTAATCAAATTAAACAAGAGCGAGGGGGAAAAACTACAACAATATAATATAAATATGATGAATATAAATAGGCCTATCAGAGTGGTGTGTGAGAGCATTCATATGACTCATATGGGATAGGAACGGAGACACACGCTCCTGTTACAGCCCACTCTGACACATTCATTTAATTCCGTTCATCCAAATGGCTGGAGGTCACAGTGAAAAGCTTTCATTGTATTTGTGAAAAACCCCAGCTTTTATTTTTCTGCCTCACCCCATCCCTGGCCAGACGCTAGGTGAACAGGGGTGAATGACCCTACAGTTGACCCGATCCATGGGAATCTCGTTAAGTTGTCGAATGGCCTATCTTTGGCCCTTAAATGGAAAACGCGGCTGGGTGACATTTGTCTCTAGCTTTTCCAAATGGCTGTTAGAGATTTGAGAGATGTTGTTGTTGGTGAAAGTGACATCTGCCCGGCCACAAGGCCTTTTGATTATCACCCTTTTAGGCCTCTCACTGTGAGGAAGGAAAACTCTGTGTGTGTGTGTGTGTGTGTGTGTGTGTGTGTGTGTGTGTGTGTGTGTGTGTGTGTGTGTGTGTGTGTGTGTGTGTGTGTGTGTGTGTGTGTGTGTGTGTGTGTGTGTCCGTGTGTGTCCGTGTGTGTCCGTGTGTGTGTCTGGAAGGGTTAGGGTTATGGCTAGGATTAGGGTTGAGCCGGAAGAGAGGGGACATAAAGCTAGGGTAACTGTTAAAGCCAATATTATGGTTCAGGCAAGGGCTACCAAAAACATGGTGATCATAGTTAACATAGTAATAACATGGTTACAACACTAACCCTAATCCTATCGCTAACCCTATCCTTAACCCTAACCTATCCCCTAACCCTAGACTGGTAATAACCTGCAGTGTGTGTGTGTGTGTGTGTGTATGTGTGTGTGTGTGTGTGTGTGTGTGTTAACACACTTATGTTTATCCAATTTCTTCAGGAAACCTCCAGCACAGCACCATAAAACCCAATTATACATTCATAAAATGTTATGGAAGCAAATTATCCACTCTTCCAAATCTAATAAAATGGCTGGCGAGGATTTATAGTACCTTCAGAGACTATTCATTCCCCTTGGCTTTTTCCACATTTTGTTGTGTTACAAAATGGGATTAAAATGGCTTTAATTATAATTTTATGTTAACAACACAACATACTCTAATGTCAAAGTGGTAGAAAAATTCTGACCTTCGTAAAAGATTCATAAAAAATTAAACAATATCTTTATTTTAAGTAAGTATCTTATATCTTAACTGTCAATACATGTTAGAAGCACTTGTGATTACATCTGAGTCTTCATGGGTAAGTCTCTAAGAGCTTTCCACACCTGGATTGTGCAACATTTGGCCATCATTTTTTTTCAAAATTCTTCAAGTCCTGTCAAATTGGTTGTTGATCATTGCTAGACAACCATTTTCAGGGCTTGCCATAGATTTTCAAGCAGATTTAAGTCAAAACTGTAACTCAGGAACATTTACTGTCTTCTTGGTTAGCAACTCCCATGTGGATTTGGCCTTATGTTTTAGGTTATTGTCCTGCTGAAAGGTGATTTAATCTCTCAGTGTCTGGTGGAAAGCACACTGAACTAAGTTTTCCTGTAGGGATTTTCCTGCTGCTTAACTCCATTTAGTTTCATTTTTATCCTTAAAACTCCCCAGTCCTTAACAATTGCAAGCATACCCATAACATGATGCAGCCACCACTATGCTTGAAATTATGAGGAGTGGTACTCAGTAATGTGTTGTGTTGGATTTGCCACAAAAATACACATTTTGTGTTCAGGAAAAAAAGGTGAATAGCTTTGCAACATTTTTTGCAGTATTAATTCTGTGCATTGTTGCAAACAGGATGTACACTACCGTTCAAAAGTTTGGGGTCATTTAGAAATGTCCTTGTTTTCGAAAGATTTATTTTTAAATTGTCCAGTAAATAACATCAAATTGATCAGAAATACAGTGTAGGCATTGTTAATGTTGTAAATGACTATAGTAGCTGGAAACTTAAGATTTTTCATGGAATATCTACATAGGCGAACAGAGGCCCATTATCAGCAGCCATCACTCCTGTGTTCAAATGGCACGTTGTGTTACCTAATCCAAGTTTATCATTTTAAAAGGATAATTGATCATTAGAAAACCATTTTGCAATTATGTTAGCACAGTTGAAAACTGTTGTTCTGATTAAAGAAGCAATAAAACTGTCCTTCTTGAGACTATTTGAGTGGAGCATCAGCATTTGTGCATTCGATTATAGGCTCAAAATGGCCAGAAACAAAGACCTTTCATCTGAAACTCGTCAGTCTATTCTTGTTCTGAGAAATGAAGGTCACGAGAGAAATTGCCAAAAAACTGAAGATCTCGTACAGCAGCACAAAAAAAAATTCCAAGTGACCCCAATCTTTTGAATGGTAGTGTATGATTTTGGAATATTTTCTGTACAGGCTTCCTTCTTTGCACTTGGTCAATTAGGTTAGTATTGTAGAGTAACTACAATGTTGTTAATCCATCCTCAGTTTTCTCCTGTCACAGCCATTATGTAACCTTATTTAACTATGCAAGTCAGTTAAGAACAAATTCTTATTTACAATGACATTCTACAGGGGAACAGTGGGTTAACTGCTTTGTTCCGGGGAAGAACGACAGCTTTTTACCTTGTCACCTCCGAGATTCAACCAGCAACCTTTCGGTTACTGGCCCAACGCTCTAACCACTAAGCTACCTGCCACCCCATTCATCTAACATTTTTAAAATGACTATTGTCCTGATGGTGAAATCCCTGAGTGGTTTCCTCCCTCGCCGGGCAACTGAGTTAGGAAGGACGCCTGTATCTTTGTAGGGACTGGGTGTATTGATACATTATTCAAAGTGTAAATAAGAACTTCACCATGCTCCAATGTTTGCTTTGTGGGACTTTACAGACAATTGCATGTGTGGAGAACAGAGATGAGCTAGTCATTCAAAAATCTTTGATCTTTGAATGAATAGGGATAATGGCGATTAGATACAGTCTATGCCAGCTAACTAACCCGTCATGTTACGTCTTTGAGAATGCTAATTATGTTAACTAGACTTCTGAGTGTTTACACTATATGAAAACAAAAGTTAACGTTTTTTTTCTCAACATAGAATTTACATATTTAAGTTCATTGCAAGTTATTTAATAATTTTGACAAACTGTACAGAATGAGTCCATGCAACTTATTATGTGACATGTTAAGCAAATGTTTACTCCTAAAGTTTATTTAGGCTTGCCATAACAAAAGGGTTGAATACTTATTGACTCAAGACATTTCAGCTTTTCATTTGTAGTGAATTTGGAGAAATTTCTAAAAACATATTTCCAATTTGACATTATGGGGTATTGTGTCTAGGCCAGTGACAATCTCAATTTAAATTCAGGCTTTAACACAACAAAATTTGTAAAAATCAATGGGTGTGAATACTTTCTAAAGCCAGACTTAAAAAGACAAATCTCTTCTATAAGTTTATGCTAATGCCAGTACTTCAGTATATGATGATGATGTTTTGACATTTGAGAGGCTTAAACATATTTTTTTGTCAACAGTTCAGTAACGGGAGTGAACAGAAGAAACAAAATACATTTACCTTTGTTTTTGTTTGTGTCAGTTATCGACCGTCCACTCTGCTGAGGACAAAGCAGTGGCCTTTTGAACAGGACATGGAGGGAAACAGTCATTCTGCAGGGGATACATTTTGAGAGCATTATGATAATTGTCCCTTTGTTGTGTTTAAAGGTCAATTATCAAATTAAACGGATCACATTGGTTTTCCTGATTTGATGGTAGCAAGTTGTTCTAGGCACTAGACAGTCGGCACAACCATTTCTACCTCTATCCTGCCTCTGATTTGGGTAAAAAAATAATAAAGACGCTATGTAGCAAACTATTAACCCACAATATAACATTGTCAATTAGTACATCAAGAGTAATGAGACATTCCTTTGTACAGTCTGGAGTGCATTGTGGGATTCTACATGGTATGAGAAGGCTATAAAAATAGCATCTATTACTTTACTGGGTGCGTAGTCTACGGGCAGCCGCCAAGAGCGGCATCTTGCCAGGGGGCGACATTGCGCGCCCGCACAAAATTAAAAAAAATGTTTTTTATTTATACAGTTGAAGTCTGAAATTTAAATGCAATTAGGTTGGATATATTAAAACTTTTTTTTCAGACAATCCACAAATGTCTTGTTAACAAGCTATAGTTTTGGCAAGTCGGTTAGGACATCTACTTTGTGCGTGACACAAGTAATTTTTCCAACAATTGTTTACAGACAGATTATTTCACTTATAATTCACTGTATCACAATTCCAGTGGGTCAGAAGTTTACATACACTAAATTGACTGTGCCTTTAAACAGATTGGAAAATTCCAGAAAATAATGTCATGGCTTTAGAAGCTTCTGACAGGCAAATTGACATCATTTGAGACAATTGTGTCACGTCCTGACCTTAGTTCCTTTTTTATGTCTCTATTTTAGGTTGGTCAGGGCGTGAGTTGGGGTGGGCATTCTATGTTTTGTTCTATGTTTGTATGTCTATGTATTAGTTGCCTGTGTCTGCACTTATTCTATATAGCTGTCACGTTCATTTTGATGTTTTGTAAGTTTGTTGAAGTGTTCTTCATTTCATTAAAATAGAAGATGTATTTACATCAAGCTGCGCCTTGGTCTCATCCATACAACGAACGTGACAGAATCAACCACCACAAAAGGACCAAGCAGCGTGGTAAGAAGGAGGAATGGACATGGGAGGACATTCTGGACAGGAAGGGATCCTACACACGGGGAGGAGATCCTGGCTGGAAGGGATCGCCTCCCATGGGAACAGGTGGAGGCAGCCAGGAGAGCGGAGGCAGCAGGAGAGGTGAACCAGCGGTGCGAGGGAACACGGCTGGCAAGGAAGCCTGAGAGGCAGCCCCAAAAATGTATTGGGCGAGGGGAAAACGGGGGAATTCAGGTAGGAGACCTGAGCCAACTCCCGATGCTTACGGTGGAGAGAGAGTGACCGGGCAGGCACCGTGTTATGAGGTGAGGCGCATGGTGTCCCCATTGCACATACATAGCATGGTGCGCTACATCGCAGCTCCTCGTATCGGCTGGGCTAGAGTGGGCATTGAGTCAGGAGGAATGAAGCCGGCTCAGTGCATCTGGTCTCCAGTGCGTCTCCTCAGTCCGTGTTATATGGCACCAGCCCTACGCACTGTGCCTCCCGTAGGTCTGCACAGCCCTGTGCCTGTGCCCCGCAAGTGCTGGGCTAAAATCAACATCCAGCCAGGACAGGTTGTTAAGGCCCTTAGTTCGAGGCCTCCAGTGCGCTTCCACGGACCAGGCCTCCGGTAGATCTCTCCAGCCTGGTGAGGACTGTGCCTGTTCTAAGAACCAAGTCTCCTGTGTGTCCCTCCAGTGCGGATCTGCCAGAACCTCCCACGAGTCCGGACCCTCCAGAGCCGCTCGTCAGTCAGGAGCTGCCCGAGCCGCCCGTCACTCCGGCGCTGCCAGAGCCTCCCTTCCCTCCGGCGCTGCCAGAGCCGCCCTTCCCTCCGGCGCTGCCAGAATCGCCCTTCCCTCCAGAGTCGCCCTTCCCTCCGGTGCTGCCAGAGTCGCCCTTCCCTCCGGCGCTGCCAGAATCGCCCTTCCCTCCAGAGTCACCCTTCCCTCCGGTGCTGCCAGAGTCGCCCTTCGCTCCGGCGCTGCCATAGTCGCCCTTCCCTCCGGCGCTGCCAGAGTCTTCCGTCTATTCGGGGCCCGCTGCCAGAGTCTCCCGTCTATTTGGGGCCCGCTGAAAGGGTCCCCAGTTATGTCTCTATTTTAGGTTGGTCAGGGCGTGAGTTGGGGTGGGCATTCTATGTTTTGTTCTATGTTTGTATGTCTATGTATTAGTTGCCTGTGTCTGCACTTATTCTATATAGCTGTCACGTTCGTTTTGTTGTTTTGTAAATTTGTTGAAGTGTTCTTCGTTTCATTAAAATAGCAGATGTATTCATATCACGCTGCGCCTTGGACAAATTAGAGGTGTACCCATGGATGTATTTCAAGGCCTACCTTCAAACTCAGTGCCTCTTTGCTTGACATCATGGGAAAATAAATCAGCCAAGACCTCAGAAAAAAAATTGTAGACCTCAGCAAGTCTGATTAATCCTTGGCAGCAATTTCCAAATGCCTGAAGGTACCTCGTTCATCTGTACAAACAATATTATGCAAGCATAAACACCATGGGACCATGCAGCCATCATACTGCTTAGGAAGGAGAGTGTCTCCTAGAGATGAACGTACTTTTTTGCGAAAATTGCAAATCAATCCCAGAACAACAGCAAAGGACCTTGTGAAGATGCTGGAGGAAACAGGTACAAAAGTATCTATATCCACAGTAAAACGAGTCCTATATCGACATAACCTGAAAGGCCGCTCAGCAAGGAAGAAGTCACTGCTCCAAAACCGCCATAAAAAAAGCCAGACTACGGTTTGCAACTGCACATGGGTACAAAGATAGTACTTTTTGGAGAAATGTCCTCTGGTCTGATGAAACAAAAATAGAACTGTTTAGCCATAATGACCATCGTTATCTTTGGAGGAAAAGGGGGAGGCTTGCAAACCGAAGAACATCATCCCAACCGTGATGCACGGTGGCGGCATCATGTTGTGGGGGTGGCGGCATCATGTTGTGCGGGTGCTTTGCTGCAGGAGGGACTGGTGCTCTTCACAAAATAGATGGCATGATAAGGTAGGAAAATTTGGTGGATATATTGAAACAGCATCTCAAGACATCCGTCAGGAAGTTAAAGCCTGGTCGCAAATGCGTCTTCCAAATGGAAAATGACCCCAGGGTATACTTCCAAAGTTGTGACAAAATGGCTTAAGGACAACAAATTCAAGGTATTGGAGTGGCCATTACAATGCCCTGACCTCAATCCTATAGAACATTTGTGGGCAGAACTGAAGAAGCTTGTGTGAGCAAGGAGGAAAACAAACCTGACTCAGTTACACCAGCTCTGTCAGGAGGAATCGGACAAAATTCACCCAACTTCTTGTGGGAAGCTTGTGGAAGGTTACCCGAAACGTTTGACCCAAGTTAAACAATTTAAAGGCAATGCTACCAAATACTAATTGAGTGTATGTACTGGGAATGTGATGAAAGAAATAAAAGCTGAAATTATTCAGTCGCTCTACTATTATTCTGACATTTCACAATCTTAAAATAAAGTGGTGAGCTTAACTGACCTAAAACAGGGAAGTTTTACTAAGATTAAATGTCAGGAATTGTGAAAAACTGTGTTTAAATGTATTTGGCTACTGTATATATATGCCGGGGCGGCATAAATCATTGTTAACACCCTCCATGTCCTGTTCAGACAGGCTACTGCCTGGGAAGGTCTCACACTCAGAAGTACGAGATGGGGAGAGTGTGGGGGTAGGTTGACCTCAGGTC
The DNA here is from genome assembly GCF_013265735.2 of Oncorhynchus mykiss. NCBI lineage: Eukaryota > Metazoa > Chordata > Actinopteri > Salmoniformes > Salmonidae > Oncorhynchus > Oncorhynchus mykiss. The sequence continues at coordinate 38,730,119 of NC_048572.1, forward strand.
TCCCCACTGGAAGCCCGTGGTAGGGGGAGCGGGGGAATCTGTCAAACTCTCCTTCCAGACTCATATCAAACATCTCCAATCTAAAATCAAATCTAGAGTCGGCTTTCTATTCCGCAACAAAGCCTCCTTCATTCACGCCGCCAAACTTACCCTAGTAAAACTGACTATCCTACTGATCCTCGACTTCGGCGATGTCATCTACAAAATAGCTTCCAATACTCTACTCAGCAAACTGGATTTAGTTTATCACAGTGCCATCCATTTGGTTACTAAAGCACCTTATACCACCCACCACTGCGACCTGTATGCTCTAGTCGGCTGGCCCTCGCTACATATTCGTCGCCAGACCCACTGGCTCCAGGTCATCTACAAGTCCATGCTAGGTAAAGCTCCGCCTTATCTCAGTTCACTGGTCACGATGGCAACACCCACCTGTAGCTCCAGCAGGTGTATCTCACTGATCATCCCTAAAACCAACACCTCATTTGGCCGCCTTTCATTCCAGTTCTCTGCTGCCTGTGACTGGAACAAATTGCAAAAATCGCTGAAGTTGGAGACTTTTATCTCCCTCACCAACTTCAAACATCTGCTATCTGAGCAGCTAACTGATCGCTGCAGCTGTACATAGTCTATTGGTAAATGGCCCACCCAATTTTACCTTCCTCATCCCCATTCTGTTTACATTTATTTACTTTTCTGCTCTTTTGCACACCAATATCTCTACCTGTACATGACCATCTGATCATTTATCACTCCAGTGTTAATCTGCAAAATTTTAATTATTCGCCTACCTCCTCATGCCTTTTGCACAAAATGTATATAGACTCTGTCACACCCTGACCATAGTTTGCTTTGTATGTTTCTATGTTTTGTTTGGTCAGGGTGTGATCTGAGTGGGCATTCTATGTTGTGTCTCTAGTTTGTCTTTTTCTGTGTTTGGCCTGATATGGTTCTCAATCAGAGGCAGGTGTTAGTCATTGTCTCTGATTGGGAACCATATTTAGGTAGCCTGTTTGGTGTTGGGGTTTGTGGGTGATTGTTCCTGTCTTTGTGTTTGTTACACCAGATAGGGCTGTTTTTGGTTTTCCCATTTCTTGTTTTTGTACATTGTTCTATTTCCATCTTTATTAAAGATGTATCACAATAACCATGCTGCGTTTTGGTCCGCCTCTCCTTCAACAGAAGAAAGACGTGACAGACTCTCTTTTTTTCTACTGTGTTATTGACTTGTTAATTGTTTGCTCCATGTGTAACTCTGTGTTGTCTGTTCACACTGCTATGCTTTATCTTGGCCAGGTCGCAATTGCAAATGAGAACTTGTTCTCAACTAGCCTACCTGGTTAAATAAAGGTGAAATAAATAATGAAAAACTGTGTAAAGTACTTGTGGAATTTAGTTTGTGTGTTTCTTGTTTGAAGTGCAATAGTTTAATAATCAGGTTCTCTTCTTTATAAGTGTGCTATTCTATTTGTGTATTTTTGTGATTTAGGATTTGTGCAATTTTAGTTTTATTTGTGTTTTTTTAGCAATAGGGTAATAGTGTAGTAATTACATTTGTATTTATACACTACAATTTGTTTCTATTTGTCTTTGTTTCTTCTTTTTGATATGTATGAGTCTTATTTTTGTACATGTATTTATATAGTTGTAAAATTATGATTATTTATTTGTGTTGTTCCAAATGTCTGAGTGAAAATTACAGTTGGGGGGAGGGGGGGTTCACCCAAGGGAGGCATACAAGCTAGAAGCGCCACTGAGTCTAGGGGGTTGCACTGTGCAGGCTAACACAAAATCATCAACCCCTGTTAAAAAGGATAATATCAGAGGACACACCGTGATGCTTTCAGAAGCAGGTGGCGGAGGATAGGACCAAACTGCCCCTGCAGAATAAATATGAAGTCAAACCATTAGAGCTCTGAGGCACATATTGGTTGGAATAACTGACTAATGTGTGTGTGTCATGTGTGTAATTGGCCTGTTTTAAAGAGATGCAGAGGGTCTGTTCTGCGAGAGGTATGGTGTGTTTTGTTTTCCTCCCTATTGTGCATCAGCTTCTGTTATGAAGAGAAGTGTGAAACTGACATTTAAGATGGCTCCATCTTTATGCAGCATGTCCGTGTTCTCTCTCTGTTTAAGTGGGTTTGTGTGTTCCTGAGGCATTGGGGCATGCTTTAGAATAGGCTTCAGAGGCAGCGTAGGTGTTCATTCATTCAGAAACAACAGCACCCCAGGGGTTCTACATACTAAAGAGTGTTACCAAAACGACCAGTTAAAGCCTAAGGCCGAACATATTCATTCGCTTTTACCAAGAAACCTCATCCGTGTGAATGTACAGCTTGAGACCAAGAACACAAACATTGGCACAGACACATGAATACACACACAGACACACGATAACATACACACTATACATACACATGGATTTAGTAATGTAGATATGTTGTAGTGGTGGATTACGGGACTGAGGGCACACAGTGTGTTGTGAAATCTGTGAATGTATTGTAATGTTTTAAAATGGTATAAACTGCCTTAATTTTGCTGGACCCCAGGTGTGCTGGAGAGCAGATCCCAACCAGCTGCAACCTGTTCCATAATCAAGACCTCTACAAATACTCAGTCCTGCCACTTCCACACTGCCAGATCGTAATATCTGCTCAGTCAGACCATGTTTCTAGCCATTTGTTACTATCTAGAGCCTGTTGTGCCTGTTTTCCTTGCCTGACACAGTTTTCTTCTACGCTACAGTTCTGCCAGCTCTGACTCTGTTCCCTGTCTCCAGTCCCACGTCTCCTCATCCTGCTACTCTGCCCTGGATTCTCCACCATACTGCTCTCTTGGATTCCCCTCCGGACCAGCTTACCCTGTCCCAACCCCTCTCGCTCCAGCCTCAACCGCTGCACCTGGTTTCCTGCAACCTTCCCGAGCTTCCCCTGGCCTGCGCTCCATATCTCCTCTGTTTCAATAAATTCCTTGGTTACTTCATCCCAGTCTCCTTGTCTGAGTCTGCTCTTGGGTTTCCCTGTTCCTCTCTGCGTAACACAAGCACACACACACACTTAGACACAGCTGACATGGTTGACAGGTAGTCTTGGAGGAGCAAGAAAAAGGTCACTCAATACATCTTTTTCCTCTGCCTCTCTTGGGTTTCGCAATTTTTCTGTATAAATATGAAAATGAGGAATGATTTTTATGTCTTGTCTGAACCTGGAGGACCCATAGGCTCTGTATGCCTCCAGTAGGCTTACATCACTGCAAGGATGAGAGGGAGGAAGTTTGTAATGATCTCTTTCATTTTGTGATTTTGTACAGTATTTATCACGATGGTAATCACACCATACATTACAGGGCTTCTGTATTATTGATATGTTATGCACCTTATGAAGCCCCACCAACAAAGTTCCTGATCGAATGCAGTTGTTTTCCTCATTCCGGCCCATTCACAAACAAGCAAAAAGCATTGTTAAATATTAATGTAGAGTCTTTATTTTTTACCCAAATCAGAGGCAGGATAGAGGTAGAAATGGTTGTGCCGACTGCCTAGTGCCTAGAACAACTTGCTACCATCAAATCAGGAAAACCAATGTGATCCATTTAATTTGATAATTGACCTTCAAACACAACAAAAGGATAATTATCATGATGCTCTCAAAATGTATCCCCTGCAGTATGACTGTTTCCCTCCATGTCTTGTTCAAAAGGCCACTGCTTTGTCCTCAGCAGAGTGGACGGTCGATAACTGACACAAACAAAAACAAAGGTAAATGTATTTTGTTTCTTCTGTTCACTCCCGTTACTGAACTGTTGGCAAAAAAAATCTGTTTAAGCCTCTCAAATGTCAAAACATCATCATCATATACTGAAGTACTGGCATTAACATACACTTGTAGAAGAGATTTGTCTTTTTAAGTCTGGCTTTAGAAAGTATTCACATTGATTTTTACATATTTTGTTGTGTTAAAGCCTGAATTTAATATAGATTAAATTGAGATTGTCACTGGCCTAGACACAATACCCCATAATGTCAAATTGGAAATATGTTTTTAGAAATTTCTCCAAATTTATTACAAATGAAAAGCTGAAATGTCTTGAGTAAATACCTATTCAACCCTTTTGTTATGGCAAGCCGAAATAAACATTTGCTTAACATGTCACATAATAAGTTGCATGGACTCATTCTGTACACTTTGTCAAAATTATTAAATAACTTGCAATGAACTTAAATATGTCAATTCTATGTTGAGAAAAAAAAAACATTAAAACGTTTGTTTTCATGTAGTGTAAACACTCAGAAGTTGAGTTAACATAATTAGCATTCTCAAAGACATGGCAGGTAACATGGCGGGTTAGCTAGCTAACATAGACTGTATCTAATGGTCGTTATCCCTATTCATTCAAAGATCAATTGTGGAAATGGCAATGTTGTTAGACACAGAATATCTGTGACCAAAGACAGAATCGGTGCCAAAAAGTTTTATGTAGATAACATTAGGATATTTACTCTCCGATGTGCCACAAAGCTAACTAGCTAACCTGCCAAGTTAAGTTTATGAGAATGCTAATTATGCTATCTCAGCTACGTGAAAACAAAAGTTTAACATTTTTCAAAAATGTTGTTCAACATAGGATTAACGTCTTTCAAATTCTGCACATTTTATTCAATAGTTTGGCAAATTAAATTCATATTCAACAATGTTTTTGCTTGTTTGTAAATGGGCCAGAAGTAGGAAAACAATCATAAAAAATGTGATGCATCCTTGCTGCCAGGGTGCAAGGTGGATACTCTTTTGGTAGCTATTATTAGAAAATCATCATCGGTGTGATTACTGCGTCACGATCTAAAACCATTATGACAAATATGGCCTCAGCTCAGATCTGCTCCCACACAAGCAAGTAGACTAATTTTAGATAGACAGACCCCCCCCCCACACACACACACACACACACAGCAGAACTAAAAACAACTCATTAGCCCACAGACGTCCGTTAGAGTGAGAGAGGGAATGAGGGATGGAGGGAGAGTGGGAACAGAGGAGTGCTGCATCCATTCATCTCTGCCCATTAGAATGGGTGGCTTGGTGGTCCAAAGCCTATCACATTAGCATGAAATAGTCGTACTGGAATTAACCGACCGCATCCTAGCCTCCCACAACGCTCACACAACACACAATCCCCAGGCCAAGGTCCAAGTATGAAACATCAAAAGAAAAAAAGAAAACACAACTATACTGCACAAACACACTTACACTACATGACCAAAAGTATGTGGGCACCTGCTTGTCGAACATCTCATTCCAAAATCATGGGCATAAATATGGATTTGCTGATAAAACAGCCTCCACTTTTCTGGGAAGGCTTTCCACTAGATGTTGGAACATTACTGTGGAGACTTGCTTCCATTCAGCCACGAGCATTAGTGAGGTCAGGCACTGATGTTGAGCGAGTAGGTTTGGATCGCAGTCGGCGTTACAATTCATCCCAAAGTTGTTCAATGGGGTTGAGGTGAGACAAGTGGAAGTCAAGTTCTTCCACTGTTGTGTTAAGATTTCCCTTTACTGGAACAAAGGATCTCTACCCATGAAAAACAATCCCAGACCATTATTCCTACTCCATGAAACTTTACAGTTGGTATTGTGCATTCGGGCAGGTAGCAATCTCCTGGCATTTGCCAAACCCAGATTCGTCCTTCAGATGGTGAAGCGTGATTCATCATTCCAGAGAACGCATTTGCACTGCTCCAGAGTCCATGGCGGCGACCACTCCAGCCAAAGCCTGGCATTGCGTGTGATTATCTTAGGCTTGTGTTTGGCTGCTCGGTCTTGGAAACCCATTTCCTGAGGCTCTCAACGAACAGTTATTGTGCTGACGTTGCTTCCAAAGGCAGTTTGGAACTCAGGCGTGAGTGTTGCAAACGAGGACAGATGATTTTTACACGCTTTGCTCTTCAGCGCTCGGCGGTCCCGTTCTGTGAGCTTGTGTAGACTACCGCTTTGCGGCTGAGCAGCTGTTGCTCTTAGACGTTTCCACTTCACAATAACAGCACTTAGTTGACCTGGGCAGATCTAGCAGGGCAGCAATTTGTTGGAAAGGTGCCGCGATGAAAGTGACTGACCTCTTCAGTAAGGCAATTGTACTGTCATGGAGATTGTCTATGGAGGATGCATGGCTGTGTGCTCGATTTTATTCACCTGTCAACGGCGGGTGTGGCTGAAATAGACGAATCCACTCATTTGAAGGGGTGTCAACATACTTTTGTATATACACTACCGTTCAAACGTTTGGGGTTACTTAGAAATAGTCCATTAAAATAACATCAAATTGATCAGTGTAGCCATTGTTAATGTTGTGAATTACTATTGCAGCTGGAAATGGCTGATTTGTTATGGAATATCTACATAGGCGTACAGAGGCACATTATCAACAACCATCACTCCTGTGTTCCGATGGCACGTTGTGTTAGCTAATCCAAGTTAACTCTATCATAAACTTGGATTAGCTAACGCAGCGTGCCATTAGAACACAGGAGTGATGGTTGCTGATAATGGGCCTCTGTTTGCCTTTGTAGATATTCAATATAAAAATGCTGTTTTCAGCTGCAATAATCATTTACAACATTAACAATGTCTACACTGTATTTCTGATCAATTTGATGTTATTTTAATGGACAAAAAAATTGCTTTTCTTTCAAAAACAAGGACATTTCAAAGTGACCCCAAACTTTTGAACGGTAGTTTATAATGTACACACACTCACACAGTCCCATGTGAGATTGTGGCCCAAAAGAAAATTGCTTTTTTGATAACTTGGGTTCGAAATAAAAACAGCATAAATTCTAATTTATGGGAAGATAGAAATTGTGTGTGTGTGGAGCACTAGTCCCTCTCCTCACTCTTAACTTGTTGTTGTAAACCTAATGGACTGTTCAGATCAAATGGCTGTGCTCCAGTCAGTCTGTCCGTGTATGTGTCTCCACTGTTATTTCCCTCAGCTCCTGTTGTTTAGGAGAGGAATGAGCTGCTCTGCCCAGAGTGTGACCCGGAGACTGCTGGTGGAGAGAATACACCATAGCCAGAACACACTATCAGCACAGGACCAGTCAAAACATCCCATAATACCACCAGCCAGGTGTCACCATGACAACCTGCTCCCTTTGGCGTGCTGTCAATGGCTGGATTAGAATTATGATTAAGCTGCTAGGTTTAGCTGCTAGGCTGATATAAATAGAAAGGCCTTGTCATAGATATGTTGTCTTTTGTAAACATTGGTTTAATTCAGTGTCAAATAAGGATAATTCCACAGATTCAGGAGGATAATAAAAAATCAATAATGATCCTGTCTTTACATGAGAAGATAGAATGTCATTAGGGATCTACATTCCAGAGCAGAACGCTTTAACTGCACATTCTGTTAAGACACGCTAAGGCCTTTAGAATGCTATGTGAAAACAGTGGTAATATGCTATTGTGTCACTAATGGCAGAAACACGTATTCGAACAGAATCTATTGATTTATGTTACAAAAGCAAGATTGCTGTAAAAAAAAAGATGATTTGATTGATGCATTGTTGATGTTACAAACAGAAAGTATCATTGTCACAATGACATCGCTGATGGAATATTGCGTAGTGTAACTTGATTGATGTCACAAAGTGTTGAATTGACAATGGTGAAACAGAACATTCACAATATCTCCCCCCCACCCCCATT